>NC_041382.1:553896785-553971134 GCF_002162155.2 Triticum dicoccoides
CGACATGGCCACGGATCATCGTCCGCTTTTCGAGTATGAGTCAGACTTAAGAAACGAGTCGCTTGCCTCGCTACGTTGGAACAGGTGAGGAAGAAGCAAAGTGCACGGATCAATAATCTCCGGCAGCGCGATGCCAATACACACTTCTTTTGTATCCGAGTAAATTCCAAACGGAGAAAAAAATCATTCCTGGGCTCAAACATAATAATGGTTGGGTCATTTCCCATGAACAAAAGGCTCATACCATTCAGGATCATTTTAGTACAGTGAAAGTGCAACTATCCCTAGGTGGTTTTGGTAATTCCTAACAACATATAGCTCATTGAGCTAATGCTATTCCAAGATTAATATTTCAGGAAAAGCTCAATGAATGGCATGGCATGGATGAGGAAAGTGGACCCCTCAAAATATTAAGGACAAAAAGATTGGCTGAAGCTCAAAACTCAAGACTCTATATTTTATATTTTAGTGATCCAAGATCACATTGAGTCTATAGGAAAAGCCAATACTATCAAGGAGGGATGAGATGTTGTTTAATGAGGTTCTTGCCTCATAGTGCTTAGTGATACGCTCCAAAACCCTCAACTACCTTCCCACATCCACATTTGACCTAAATCAAAAGTCAAACTCGGCCCCACCGATTCTTTCTATCCGGCGCCACCGAGTTTCAAATGTCATAGCCACTGCCACAAACCCTAGGCAAATCGGTCTCACCGATAGGGATTTCGGTCACACCGAGATGGGGTTGTAATCTCTCTGTTTCCCTTCGTAACGTTTCG
The DNA here is from genome assembly GCF_002162155.2 of Triticum dicoccoides. Taxonomy (NCBI): domain Eukaryota; kingdom Viridiplantae; phylum Streptophyta; class Magnoliopsida; order Poales; family Poaceae; genus Triticum; species Triticum dicoccoides. The sequence goes on from NC_041382.1 coordinate 553,897,565, forward strand.
GTCCTACCGAGATGAGCGATCGGTCCCACCGAGATTGCAATGTAAACTCTCTGTTTCTCTTTTGTAATATTTCGGTCCCACCGAAATGAGCGATTGGTCCCATCGAGTTTACCTGACCAACTCTTTGGTTAGCTTATTACCAAAATCGGTCCCACCGAGTTTGTGTAATCGGTCACACCGAGATTACGTTATGCCCTAACCCTAACCATATCGGTCCTACCGAGTTGCATCTCAGTCCCACCGAAAATCCTAACAGTCACTAGGTTTGCTAAATCGGTCCGACCGAGTTTCTCAATTCGGTCTCACCGAGATTGGTAAATTGTGTGTAACGGTTAGTTTTTGTGTGGAGGCTATATATACCCCTCCACCCACTCTTCATTCGTGGAGAGAGCCATCAGAACATATCTACACTTCCAATACACATTTTCTGAGAGAGAACCACCTACTCATGTGTTGAGGCCAAGATATTCCATTCCTACCCTATGAATCTTGATCTCTAGCCTTCCCCAAGTTTCTTTCCACTCAAATCTTCTTTCCACCAAATCCATATCCTGTGAGACAAAGTTGAGTGTTGGGGAGATTATCATTTGAAGCACAAGAGCAAGGAGTTCATCATCAACACACCATTTGTTACTTCTTGGAGAGTGGTGTCTCCTAGATTGGCTAGGTGTCACTTGGGAGCCTCCGACAAAGATTGTGGAGTTGAACCAAGGAGTTTGTAAGGGCAAGGAGATCGCCTACTTCGTGAAGATCTACCGCTAGTGAGGCAAGTCCTTCGTGGGCGATGGCCATGATGGGATAGACAAGGTTGCTTCTTCGTGGACCCTTCGTGGGTGGAGCCCTCCGTGGACTCGCGCAACCGTTACCCTCCGTGGGTTGAAGTCTCCATCAACGTGGATGTACGATAGCACCACCTATCGGAACCACGACAAAAACATCTGTGTCTCCAATTGCGTTTGAATTCTCCAAACCCTTCCCTTTACATTCTTGTAAGTTGCATGCTTTATTTTCCGCTGCTCATAGATTCTTTGCATGCTTGCTTGAATTGTGTTAAGATTGCTTGACTTGTGCTAAGATAGCTAAAATCTGCCAGAGACTAAAATTGGGAAAAGGATAGATTTTTAATTAGTCAAGTAGTCTAATCACCCCCCCTCTAGACATACTTTCGATCCTACAAATGGTATCAGAGCTTTGGTCTCCATTTGTTTTGATTTCCATAGCTTTTGGTGGTCATAGCCTTGGTTTCACAACCTAGGAGAGTATGGCGTCTAGCGAGGGAAATTATCACCGTAGAGGTCCTTACTTTGATGGTACTAATTTTGCTAGTTGGAAGCATAAGATGAAAATGCATATTCTTGGACATAACCCCGCCGTTTGGGCTATTGTGTGTGTTGGCTTGCAAGGTGAATTCTTTGATGGGAGAGAACCAAATCGTGAAGCTACTGCGGATGAGTTGAAGATGCTACAGTACAATGCTCAAGCTTGTGATATCCTCTTCAACGGATTGTGCCCCGAAGAATTCAACAAAATCAGCCGTCTTGAGAATGCAAAGGAAATTTAGGATACTTTGATTGATATGCACAAAGGTACCGACTCCGTCAAGGAATCCAAGTTGGATGTGCTTCAAAGTCAACTTGACAAGTTCAAAATGAAGGATGGTGAAGGTGTCGCTGAAATGTATTCTAGGCTTGCTCTTATCACAAATGAGATTGCCGTCTTAGGAAGTGAAGAGATGACCGACAAATTCATCATCAAGAAGATCCTAAGAGCCTTGAACGGAAAATACGATACCGTATGCACATTGATCCAAATGATGCCAAATTACAAAGATCTCAAGCCAACGGAAGTCACTGGAAGAATTGTTGCTCATGAGATGTCACTCAAGGATAAGGAGGTGCTCCATAACAAGTCAAGTGGTGCTTACCAAGCCTCATGTGAAGCCCCCACATCATCAAGTGATAAACAAACCTTCAATGAAGAATTGAGCCTAATGGTGAAGAACTTCAACAAGTTATACAAGAGTAGAAGCAAGGAGAGAAGTTCCAAGTCAAGGTCCTACAATGACAAAAGATCTTCTAGTCGAGAGCGAAACTGCTACAATTGTGGAAGACCCGGACACTACTCCAATGAGTGTACGGCTCCCCACAAGAGAAGAGAAGATTCTCCCAAAAGAAGAAGTAGAAGAGAAGAATCACCATCAAGGGAGAGAAGGAGTAGGGATGATCGATATGAACGAAGACCCTCTCGGAGAAGCAAGGATTCGGAGAGGAAGGACAAGTCATCAAGGAGCTACACAAAACGAAGACATCAAGATCATGTTGGTGAATGGGTATCCGGATCCGACTCCAACAATGACTCCGAAAGAAGCTATCACTCCGACTCTGAATATACTCAAGATGAAGGTGTTGCCGGTCTAGCACTTGTGTCAACCAACTCCTACGACATATTTGATTCACCAAATGAAGGAATTGGAAGATGCTTCATGGCCAAAGGTCCAAAGGTATCACACCCCGAGTATGTTGATTTCAATAGTGATGAAGATGACTTGTTAGGTGATGATGTGTTACTTGTTGACAACTATAGTGATGAATACTATGATGAAACGAATGACAATGATAAGGAGAAGATTGAGTCTCTAACTAAAGAACTAAACCGTCTTAAGTTAGCTCATGAAACTATCTTAGGAGATCATCGAGAACTTTTAAGGACTTATGAGAAATTACGTTTTGAGAAGCTCAATCTTTAGCAAGAGCATGAGTTCTTAAAGGCAATCAATGATGATCTTCACAAGAAAAGTTCTTCTTACATTGCCAAGCGTTTACTCTTATCCACTTACATGCCTCAAGTCAAGTCTAGTAATAAGAACAAGAAAGATTCTTCCTCTAGTAGTAACAATAATCATGCTAAATCCAATGTTGTTGCTTCTAGTAGTTCTCCTGATTCCACTAATGATTCTCTTAGCCAAGTTACACTTGAGCAAGAAAATAGCTTATTGAAGGGAATTATAGAGAAAGGTGTTTACAAGAGCCTTGCCGGGAGTAAGCAATTCGAGGAAATTGTACGCAAGCAAGGAAGGCACCGGAAGAATCAAGGTATTGGTTTTGAACGAAAGTTCAATGCCAATGGAGTTGAGTGGGAAGAAGATCAATACCCCAAGACGAAGTTTGTTCCTCAACAAGAGAAGTATGATCCTACTTCTTCCAAAGGGACACAAGCTCAAGATGATCTTCCACCACAAGACCACAAGCAAAAAGGCAAGGACAAGCTTCAAGAGGAAATTGATGCATTTGAAGAAGCTCCTAAGGCCTTGGTCAAGTGGGTTCCCAAGACTACATCAAGTTCCACTTCATCAAGTACAACTACAACTCCGAGGATTCCCATCAAGATGGTGTGGATCCCGAAGAAGAAGAACTAGAGAGTTCTTGAGGGTGACTTCGCCAACATACTTCACTCTTATCATTTTGGCAAGAACAAGTGCAATCAACTTCCACATCTTGCACTAGTTCAAGGAGTCACAAACCCTCTTGTTGGTAAGACAAGGGACAAGGTAAACTAAAGCTTTCATAGACATCATCTTGTGTGTGCATCACTTTATGTCTATGGATATCCTTGTTTGTTCCTTGTGGGACTAACCCGTGTAGGTATTGAAAGTGCAACTCACTCCAAAGGATAGCTCCAAATGATCTACATCAACATAGAGCATCCACATCTTCAACACTTACATGAAGTCATCATCGACAAAACCCAAGGTTAGTTTATCCCTCTTAGGGGGGATCTCACATCTAGGGGGAGCTTTACTCTAACAATTGAGTTAAAGCAACTCTAATGGTGTGAACACAACAACACTTTATGTAAAAGTAGTAACCCCACTTGTGCTTAAACGATGAGTATGACCTATGATCAAATGTTCTCATTTGACTCCTAAGTCAATATACTCATATATAGATGACCTAGTCATTGCCAATTGCTTGATAGATGCTAGAATTGTTTGTGCATGCTTTGCCACATATTTCACTTGCCATTTTATTGTGTGAGCATGTTGGTTGCATAATTTACTCATTCGAGGACATCCACTTGCTGTTTTGATTGATCGGTTTCCTTTTCTTTTGGCCAAGTGGATGGACAAGAATGCCTAAGAACCTTCTCTAGCTATCTATGCTCTTCTCATCTCAAACTCTATTCATGTTGCATCACAAAATTTGATCAAGTCAGATTCGAACCACTCTGTGTGAGGAGCACTCGGAGTCCCCGATTCGTCATAGACTTAAACTTCCAAAACTTCTTTGTGCGTTTTGGTCTGACCGATTCATCCATTTCGGTCATACCGAGATCACTAAGTCGATCTAGGTTTTCAACCTCGGTGCAACCGATTTGAACTTTTCAGTCACACCGAGTTGCAGTAACTGCTTGCAGTTATGCATCTCGGTGCCACCGAGTTGTTCCACTCGGTCACACCGACAGGGTCGGGCTATATATATCCATGGGTCAAATTTTGGAAAACTTTCCGAACCTCCTCGACCCGCGCTTAGCCCGCTCTGCCTCCAGGGTCTCTGGATCGTCCTCCTCGTCGCCATCTGCCTCTTGTCGCTGGTCTCCGTCGCCGTCAACGGGAATCAACCCCGCCGTTGCCGCCGTAGCGAGTTCATCGCCGAATTAGGGTATGAACTCGATCACTGTGCTATCCCTATCTGATTCATAGCACATTGTGTTCGTCATGTATCTTGCCACGATTGAGATCATTCTTATCCAGTCAAAACACTCCGTAGTTTAGTCGTGAATTGAAAATTTAGGGTTAGGTTTCCACCGAAACCATCTCGGACCCACCGAGTTGTGGAACTCGGTACCACCGATTCGGCTCAGGCCATTGCACACATGATTCTCGGTCTGACCGAGAATTGCAAATCGGTGTGACCGAGTTCAGGACTTTGTGAAACCCTAGCAGTCTCGGTGCCACCGAACTATGACTCGGTTTGACCAAGCTCACTAGTTTAGGTTCCAACAGCTACTTCGGTATCACCGAGTTTACAAATCGGTTGATCCGAAATGCTTTCTATGGAAAACTAAAACTAAGTTTTTGACTCACTCTTTTGCAAAAACCTCTGCATTTTGTGATGCTTATCCACTCTATCTCATCTATATTTATTCACAGGGTCAGGTGTCAGTGTTTGCAATATGTCTGATCAGAGTGACAACCAAAACAAGTCAGAGGAGCAGGTTCACTTGAGTGAGGGCACTAGTCCCTCTAGCAGCTCAGATGATGGTAGCAGGAGCACCCCAAGCAACCTACCCAAAGCTGCCACCAGGGCCAGCAAGAAAATAACTTCAGAATCAGAGGATGAGGACTATGTGGCTGAGCAAGAAGAAACCACCTCAAAGAGAAAAGTCCTGAAGAAGGAATATGGCACAGCTGCTGCCACCAAGCCATGCATGAAGCAAAAGGTTCCTGCCAAGAGAATTCCAATGTCTAAGGCCAGAGCATCTACTCAAGAGACTTTGTGATCTGCACCCAAAGAGCTGGTTGTGGCAGAGAAGAAGAGGAAAGAGAGGGTCAAGAAGACCACTGCCAGAGTGCTTGGGAGATCCTCAATCATGAGAGATTCTGAAGAGGAAGAGGAAGAAGGTGCTGCACCAGCACCCAAAGCTCAGAAGCTTATGGGTGATGCCATCAGGGCACGGGCTGTTCCATCTAAGCCTAAGACTGCTCCAAAGGCTGCTGCTCCAGCTCCGAAGCCAAAACCAAAAAGGAGCACCAGGAACATCCCTGCTGAGGAGAAGAACAAGGCTCCAGTGCCTGAAGCTGAAATGGAAGAAGATGATGAGTCACATGTCTTGAGGAAGCTGAAGCCAAAAATTCCAGATCACAATGATGCTCATCCAGTAGCTGAGAACATGAAGATCAGGAAGGACTCAGGTCTGAGGCTATGGAGAGAGTCTGATCCATATGCCACCAGGAGAAGGACTGATGTGGACTACATGTTCCATACAAAGGAACATCAGGACTTCTATGAGACAGTCTTGCTTGACAAGAAGCCCATAGTGTGTGACATGAGATGGGTCGACTGGGACTACATCAAGGAAAACGAGGATCACTATCCAGGTGTATATGACAGTTTCAAGGCTTGTGGAGTCGATGAGTTTATGGCTCAGAAGCTCACAAAATGGAATGATGAGCTCATCATGCAGTTCTGCTCCACAGCTCACTTCTACCCAGATGGAAGGATTGTTTGGATGTCTGAAGGTATGAGGTACCAGTCAACGGTTGCTGAATGGGCGAAGTTGATCAATACCCCAAAAGAGAGTGAAGATGACTTGGATGTCTATGCCAAGAAGAAGAAGGATCACAACTCCATGGCACACATGTACAAGGAGATCCCAGATGCTGCTCTTGAGACACACAAGTTTGGATCTGTACATTACCTTCTGTCAGGCTTGCCTACTATCAACCGGATTCTCAGGCACACTCTTTTGCCAAAGTCAGGTGATCATAAGATGATCAGAGGCCATGCAATTAACTTGCTTCACATCTTTGATGTCCCATAGAAGTTCAAAGTCATGAGCCTTATAGTTGAAACTATCAAGAGGACTGCTGCAGATCAGAAGAGGATTTGTGGGTATGCCCCACAGATCCAGGAGTTGATCAACTCCAAGATGGGCACTGGCACATATCTGCTGGAGAAGGAGCACATGCCTATCTATCCAGACTTTGAGGACAACCAAGTGGTGATGGATGAAAATGAACCATCTTCGGTGCACGCACAAGCCAAGAAGGAGAAGGCAAAGGCTAAAAAGGCTGCAAGGATGCCAACTACTGAAGAAGCATCTCAGTATCTTCTGAAGAGCAACCAAGATCAGCTTGGCTACCTGATTACATCCACTCTGAGGATTGAGAAGGGGCTGGCCACCCTGACTCAAAACCAGGAGAGCCTGGAAAGGATCATGGAGCAAAAGTTCTATGACTTGGATGTGAAGGTAACTGAGATCCAGTCTGTTGTGGAGCAACTTCAGGATGATATGCAGGAGAGGAAGGGCAAGACAACCACTGATGCATTTGCCAGAGTGCCTAGAGCTCAGAGGTCTGCTGCAGTGCCTGTTCCAGACACTAGAGCCACTTCATCTGTACCAGCTACAGCTTCAGTGCCACTAGCTCCAGCACCTACTCCATCAGCTCCATCTACTTCGACTGAAGCCTTCGTTCTTGGAGTCATCCGGACACCACCACCTGAAGACCAAGCCTGAGAGACATTTTAGTGCTATGCATTTTCTAGAAACTTTTTGGTAACTTGTTGCCAAAGGGGGAGAAAAATGTATAGATCATAGGCTTCGAGAGAGAGCGTTGCTTTTTATTCTCTCTTGCTTTGGTGGTTGAACTTTATTTGCTTTGCTTGTTTGAGATACTTTTTGTCTGTGTGGTACTTGGATGATCATGTGTTTGATCATATGCTACTTTAATGCTTGTTGGATGACATTATCATTTTATCCCTATATGATCATTCACTTTGCTTGGTGATGAGTGCATGTATTTAATTATTATCATTTTGAGCGCTCCACCAAGATGTATGTGACATGGAAGAGTAACCCATGAGCCTAACTCTTTGTGCATTTGCAGTCCAAAGCAAATCATAAACTATGCACAAATTTAGGGGGAGCTCTTGCTTTTCACATACTTCTCAAAGCGACAATGTTTTTCACTCTTATTATCATTTGTTGAAGCTTTGATCTATATGTTGTCATCAATTACCAAAAAGGGGGAGATTGAAAGTGCAACTATCCCTAGGTGGTTTTGGTAATTCCTAACAACATATAGCTCATTGAGCTAATGCTATTCCAAGATTAATATTTCAAGAAAAGCTCAATGAATGGCATGGCATGGATGAGGAAAGTGGACCCCTCAAAATATTAAGGACAAAAAGATTGGCTGAAGCTCAAAGCTCAAGACTCTACATTTTATATTTTAGTGATCCAAGATCACATTGAGTCTATAGGAAAAGCCAATACTATTAAGGAGGGATGAGGTGTTGTTTAATGGGGTTCTTGCTTCATAGTGCTTAGTGATATTCTCCAAAACCCTCAACTACCTTCCCACATCCACATTTGACCTAAACCAAAAGTCAAACTCGGCCCCACCAATTCTTTCTATCCGACGCCACCGAGTTTCAAATGTCATAGCCACTGCCACAAACCCTAGGCAAATCGGTTTCACCGATAGGGATTTCGGTCACACCGAGATGGGGTTGTAATCTCTCCGTTTCCCTTCGTAACGTTTCGGTCCTACCGAGATGAGCGATCGGTCCCACCGAGATTGCAATGTAAACTCTCTGTTTCTCTTTTGTAACATTTCGGTCCCACCGAAATGAGCGATTGGTCCCACCGAGTTTACCTGACCAACTCTCTGGTTAGCTTATTACCAAAATCGGTCCCATCGAGTTTGTGTAATCGGTCACACCGAGATTACGTTATGCCCTAACCCTAACCATATCGGTCCTACCGAGTTGCATCTCAGTCCCACCGAAAATCCTAACAGTCACTAGGTTTGCTAAATCGGTCCGACCGAGTTTCTCAATTCAGTCTCACCGAGATTGGTAAATTGTGTGTAACGGTTAGTTTTTGTGTGGAGGCTATATATACTCCTCCACCCACTCTTCATTCGTGGAGAGAGCCATCAGAACATACCTACACTTCCAATACACATTTTCTGAGAGAGAACCACCTACTCATGTGTTAAGGCCAAGATATTCCATTCCTACCATATGAATCTTGATCTCTAGCCTTCCCCAAGTTGCTTTCCACTCAAATCTTCTTTCCACCAAATCCATATCCTGTGAGACAGAGTTGAGTGTTGGGGAGACTATCATTTGAAGCACAAGAGCAAGGAGTTCATCATCAACACACCATTTGTTACTTCTTGGAGAGTGGTGTCTCCTAGATTGGCTAGGTGTCACTTGGGAGCCTCCGACAAAGATTGTGGAGTTGAACCAAGGAGTTTGTAAGGGCAAGGAGATCGCCTACTTCATGAAGATCTACCGCTAGTGAGGCAAGTCCTTCGTGGGCGATGGCCATGATGGGATAGACAAGGTTGCTTCTTCATGGACCCTTCGTGAGTGGAGCCCTCCGTGGACTCGTGCAACCACTACCCTCCGTGGGTTGAAGTCTCCATCAACGTGGATGTACGATAGCACCACCTATCAGAACCACGACAAAAACATCTGTGTCTCCAATTGCGTTTAAATTCTCCAAACCCTTCCCTTTACATTCTTGCAAGTTGCATGCTTTATTTTCCGCTGCTCATAGACTCTTTGCGTGCTTACTTGAATTGTGTTAAGATTGCTTGACTTGTGCTAAGATAGCTAAAATCTGCCAAAGACTAAAATTGCGAAAAGGATAGATTTTTAATTGGTCAAGTAGTGTAATCACCCCCCCTCTAGACATACTTTCGATCCTACATACAGTCGTGAAGAAGGATGGTCCTTGGTCCACTACTCTCAACTGGACGTGCTTAACATCAATGTTGGAAACCTTAAGGGCCTTGATGCACCCATCTCTGAGGCCCCGAGGTCAAAGCCGTTATCCATCAACTCCCATCCCACAAGGCTCCGGGTCCGGATGGCTTCACTGTGGAGTTCTTCAAAACTTGTTGGGAGATCATTAAGGATGATGTGATGAATGTCTTTAGTCGGTTCTCCGGTCTGCAAGTCGCCCACTTGCAATGGCTTAACTCGGCTAATGTGGTCCTTCTTCCCTAGAAATATGGCGTCGAGGACATTCTTGACTTCCATTCGATTAGCCTCATCCATGCTTTGGCTAAGATCTTGGCCAAGGTGTTGGCCAACAGACTCACCCCTCATATTGACTCTCTTGTTTCAAACGCCCAAAGTGCCTTCATCAAGAATAGAAGCATTCATGACAATTCTATGTTCATCCACAGCTATGCACAATGGCTGCACTGTCGGAAGATGTCGGCTCTATTGTTCAAGCTCGACATAAAAAAAGACTTTGACTCGTTGCTGTGGGATTACATCCTCGACCTCCTTCAGCGAAGGGGTTTTCCATCTAGGTTCTGAAACTGGGTCACTGCCTTACTGAGCACAGACATTTCGAGGGTGCTTCTCAACGGAGTCCCCGCGCGACCCGATCAAGCATGGGAGGGGTTTGTGGTAGGGCCCCCGCTTTCCTCTCTCCTCTTTTTTCCTCACGATCGACCCCTCATAGAACATCCTTGCCTCGGCCACCGACCACGGCATCCTTCATCGTCTCCCTGGGAAGGTGATAACCCACAAGTATAGGGGATCAATTGTAGCTTTTTCGATAAATAAGAGTGTCGAACCCAACGAGGAGCTACATGTAGAATTTTATATTCTCTTAAAGTTGTATTGACCACTAATACAACTCTACGCACACTTAATGTTTGCTTTACCTAGAAAAAGTATGAAACTAGGAGTACTTGGTAGGTGTAAGGATAAGTTTGTAAGAATAGAACTAGATGTACTTAGCGAGAATAAAACTACGAGTAATTTGCAAGATAATAAAAGTTAGCCTTTTAGTAGAAAGCTTTTTGTAACACAAGAGAAAGATTTTGTCCCTGGGCAATCGATAACTAGACCGGTAATCACTATTGCAATTTTATATAGGGAGAGGCATGAGCTAACATAATTTTTGTACTTGGATCATATGAACTTATGATTGGAACTCTAGCAAGCATCCGCAACTACTAAAGATCATTAAGGTAAAACCCAACCATAACATTAAGTAACAAGTCCCCTTTACTCCCATACACAACAACCCCCTTACTCGGGTATAAGCTTATGTCACTCTCGCCACCCACTCTAAGCGAATCATGAGCGTATTGCAACACCCTGCATCGGTAATGTTGGGAATCGTTGCATGGAAAACAAAACAAAATTCTACCCACACGCAATGATCTATCCATGGAGATGCATAGCAACGAGGGGGAGAGTGTGTCTACGTACCCTCGTAAACCGTAAGCGGAAGCGTTTCACAACTCGGTTGATGTACTCGAACTTCTCACGTCAACCGATCAAGTACCGAACACACGACACCTCCGCGTTCTGCACACGTTCAGCTCAGTGACGTTCCTCGCCTTCTTGATCCAGCAAGACATCGAGGTAGTAGATGAGTTCCACTAGCAAAACAGCCCGGTGACAGTGATGGTGAAGTGATCTCTGTAGGGCTTCGTCTAAGCACTACGAAAATATGATCGGGGGTGTAAACGATGGAGGGGGTGCCGCACACGGCTAATAATTTATCTGGCGTGTGCTAGCCCCCCCCCCACATATATATAGGTGAGAGGGGGAGGGGAGAGGTCAGGAGGCGCCCCAAGTAGGACCGAATCCTACTTGGGCTCCTCCCAAGCCGCGGCCCCCCTGCCATATATGTCTGAGGGGGAAGGAAAGAGGGAGCGGAGAGGGAAGGAAAGGGGAATCCTATTTCACTCTTTCCTTTCCCTTCCCCTCTTTCCTTATCCTCCTAGGCTGACTCATATGGGGGGGCACACCAGCCCCTTGTGGCTGGTGTGTTTCCCCTCTTGGCCCATAAGGCCCATCTCTTTTGCCGGGGGTGCCCGAAACCCCTTCCGGTGACCCGATAAGTACACGGTACCCCCCGAAACACTTTCGATGTCCGAATACCATCGTCCTATATATCAATATTTACCTCTAGACCATTTCAAGACTCCTCGTCATGTCTGTGATCTCATCCGGGACTCCGAAAAACATTCGGTCACCAAATCACATAACTCATATATACTATATCGTCATCGAACGTTAAGCGTGTGGACCCTACAGGTTCGAGAACTATGTAGACATGACCGAGAAACCTCTCTGCTCAATAACCAATAGCGAAACCTGGATGCCCATATTGGCTCCTACATATTCTACGAAGATCTTTATCGGTCGAACCGTTATGACAACATACATAATTCCATTTGTCTATCGGTATGTTACTTGCCCGAGATTCATGTTGGGGAACGTAGCATGCAATTTAAAAAAATTCCTACACTCATGCAAGATCTATCTAGGAGATGCATAGCAATGAGAGGGGGAGAGTGTGTCCATGTATCCTCGTAGACCGAAAGTGGAAGCATTTGACAACACGGTTGATGTAGTCAAACTTCTTCTAGATCTGACCGATCAAGCACGGAACGTACGGTACCTCCGAGTTCTGCACACGTTCAGCTTGATGACGTCCCTTGTCCTCTTGATCCAACAAAGGTGTCTAGGAATAAGATGAGTTCCATCAGCACGACGGCGTGGTGACGGTGATGGTGAAGTGATCCGCGTAGGGCTTCGCCTAAGCACTACGAAGATATGACCAGAGGCGTAAACTGTGGAGGGGGGCACCTCACACGACTAACAATTGTTGGTGTGTGTTCTAGGCACCCCCTCCCCACGTATTTTTGGGGAACGCGATATTTCAAAAAAATTCCTACGATCACATCTATCTAGGAGATGCATAGCAACGAGACGGGACAGTGTGTCCATGTACCCTCGTACACCGAAAGCGGAAGTGTTTAGTAATGCGGTTGATGTAGTCGAACGTCTTCGCGATCCAACTGATCCTAGCACCGTATGGCACCTTTGTGTTTAGCACACATTCAGCACGGCGACGTCCCTCGAGCTCTTGATCCAGTTGAGAGTGAGGGAGAGTTTCGTCAGAACAACAACATGTTGACGATGATGATGAAGTTACCGGCGCAGGGCTTCGCCTAAGCACTACGATGATATGACCGAGGTGTGTAACTGTGGAGGGGGGCACCGCACACGGCTAAGAGAAGGCTTGGTGTGCCTTTGGGGTGCCCCTCCCATGTATATAAAGGGGGAGGAGAAGAGGCCGGCCATAGGGGGGCGCGCGCCATAGGGGAGTCCAACTAGGATTCCCAATCCTAGTTGGAGTCCCCTTCCATTCCAAGAGAGGGAGAGAGAGGGAAGGGGGAAGAGGGGAGAAGGGAAGAGGCGGCGCCGCCCCCTCCCTAGTCCAATTCGGACTAGCCATGGGGGGGCGCGTGGCCTCCCTTGTGGCCCTCCTCTCCTTTCCACTAAGGCCCATGAAGGCCCATGAACTTCCGGGGGGGGGGGTCCGGTAACCCCCGGTACTCCAAAACTTATCCGAAACAACCCAAACCATTCCGGTGTCCGAATGTAACCTTCCAATATATGAATCTTTACCTCTCGGCCATTTCGGGACTCCTCGTCATGCCCGTAATCTCATCCGGGACTCCGAACAAACTTTGGTCATCAAATCACATAACTCATAATACAAATCATCATCGAACGTTAAGCGTGCGGACCCTACGGGTTCGAGAACTATGTAGACATGACTGAGACACATCTCTGGTCAATAACCAATAGCGTAACCTGGATGTTCATATTTGTTCCTACATATTCTACGAAGATCTTTATCGGTCAAACCGCATAATAACATACGTTGTTCCCTTTGTCATCGGTATGTTAGTTGCCCGAGATTCGATCGTCGGTATCATCATACCTAGTTCAATCTCGTTACCGGCAAGTCTCTTTACTCGTTCCGTAATGCATCATCCCACAACTAACTCATTAGTCACATTGCGTGCAAGGCTTATAGTGATGTGCATTACCGAGAGGGCCCAGAGATACCTCTCTGATACAAGAGTTGTGGACGATAATAGTCATACTGCTTACCAGCAACGTCTTACTTTGATTCGGCGGTATTGTTGGATGAAGCGGCCCGGACCGACATTACATGACCACGTTCATGAGACTGGTTCTACTGACGTGCTTTGCACACAGGTGGCTGGCGGGTGTCTGTTTCTCCAACTTTAGTTGAATCGAGTTTGACTACGCCCGGTCCTTGTTGAAGGTTAAAACAACACACTTGATGAAAAAACGTTGTGGTTTTGATGCGTAGGTAAGAACGATTCTTGCTAGAAGCCCGTAGCAGCCACGTACAACTTGCAACAACAAAGTAGAGGACGTCTAACTTGTTTTTGTAGGGCATGTTGTGATGTGATATGGTCACGACATGATGAGATATAAATTGTTGTATGAGATGATCATGTTTTGTAAAAGTTATCGGCAACTGGCAGGAGCCTTATGGTTGTCGCTTTATTGTATGAAATGCAATCGCTATGTAATTGCTTTACTTTATCACTAAGCGGTAGCTATAGTCATGGAAGTAATAGTTGGCGAGATGACAACGATGCTACGATAGAGATCAAGGTGTCAAGCCGGTGACGATGGAGATCATGACGGTGCTTTGGAGATGGAGATCAAAGGCACCAGATGATGATGGCCATATCATGTCACATATTTTGATTGCATGTGATGTTTATCTTTTATGCATCTTATTTTTCTTAGTACGATGGTAGCATTATAAGATGATCCCTCACTAAATTTCAAGGCACAAGTGTTCTCCCTGAGTATCCACCGTTCCTACAGTTCGTCATGCTGAGACACCACATGATGATTGGGTGTGATAAGCTCTATGTTCACATACAACGGGTGCAAACCAGTTTTGCACGTACAGAATACTCGGGTTAAACTTGATGAGCCTAGCATATGCAGATATGGCCTCGTAACACTGAGACCGAAAGGTCGAACGTGAATCATATAGTAGATATGATCAACATATAGTGATGTTCACCATTGAAAACTACTCCATCTCACGTGATGATCGGACATGGTTTAGTTGATTTCGATCACGTGATCATTTAGATGACTAGAGGGATGTCTACCTAAGTGGGAGTTCTTAAGTAATATGATTAATTGAACTTTAATTTATTATGAACTTAGTACCTGATAGTTTTTGCATGTCTCTGTTGTTGTAGATCAATGGCACGTGCTACCGTTCCTTTGAATTTTAATGCGTTCCTAGAGAAAGATAAGTTGAAAGATGACGGTAACAACTACACGGACTGGGTCCTTAACTTGAGGATTATCCTCATTGCTGCATAGAAGAATTACGTCCTGAAAGCACCGCTAGGTGCAAGACCCATTGCAGGAGCAACTCCGAACGTTGTGAACATTTGGCAGAGCAAAGCTGATGACTACTTGATAGTTCAGTGTGCCATGCTTTACAGCTTAGAATCGGGACTTCAAAGACGTTTTGAACGTCATGGAGCATATGAGATGTTCCAGGAGTTGAAGTTAATATTTCAAGAAAATGCCCTAATTGAGAGATATGAAGTCTCCAGTAAGTTCCGTAGCTGCAAAATGGAGGAGAATAGTTCTGTCAGTGAACATATACTTAGAATGTCTGGGTACCACAACCACTTGACTCAACTGAGAGTTAATCTTCCTGATGATAGTGTCATTGACAGAGTTCTTAAATCACTGCCACCAAGCTACAAAAGCTTCATGATGAACTATAATATGTAAGGGATGGATAAGACAATTCCCGAGCTCTTCACGATGCTAAAGGCTGCGGAGGTAGAAATCAAGAAGGAGCATAAAGTGTTGATGGTTACCAAGACCACCGGTTTCGAGAAAAAGGGCAAAGGGAAGAATGGGAACTTCAAGAAGAACGACAAGCAAGTTGTTGCTCAAGTGAAGAAGCCCAAGTCTGGACCTAAGCCTGAGACTGAGTGCTTCTACTACAAAGGGACTGGTCACTGGAAGCGGAACTGCCCCAAGTATTTGGCGGATAAGAAGGGTGGCAAAGTGAAAGGTATATTTGATATACATGTTATTGATGTGTACCTTACTAATGCTCGTAGTAGCGCCTGGGTATTTCATACTGCTTCTGTCGCTCATATTTGCAACTTGAAACAGGGGCTATGGATTGAACGAAAATTGGCTAAGGACGAGGTGACAATGCACGTGGGAAATGGTTCCAAAGTCGATATGATCGCGGCCGGCACGCTACCTCTACATCTACCTTCGAGATTAGTTTTAGACCTGAATAATTGTTATTTGGTGCCAGTGTTAAGCATGAACATTATATCTGGATCTTGTTTGATGCGAGACGGTTATTCATTTAAATAAGAGAATAATGGTTGTTCTATTTATATGAGTAATATCTTTTATGGTCATGCACCCTTGAGGAGTGGTCTATTTTTGTTGAATCATGATTGTAGTGATACACATATTCATAATATTGAAGCCAAAAGATAAAAGGTTAATAATGATAGTGCAACTTATTTGTGGCACTATCATTTAGGTCATATTGGTGTAAAGCGCATGAAGAAAGTCCATGCTGATGGGCTTTTGGAATCACTTGATTATGAATCACTTGATGCTTGCGAACCATGCCTCGTGGGTGACGATCCACAAGTGTAGGGGATATATCGTAGCCTTTTCGATAAGTAAGTGTGTCGAACCCAACGAGGAGTAGAAGGAAATGATAAGCGGTTTTCAGCAAGGTATTCTCTGCAAGCACTAAAATTATCGGTAACAAATAGTTTTGTGATAAGGTAATTTGTAACGAGTAACAAGTAATAAAAGTAAATAAGGTGCAACAAGATGGCCCAATCCTTTTTGTAGCAAAGGACAAGCCTGGACAAACTCTTATATAAAGGAAAGCGCTCCCGAGGACACATGGGAATTATCGTCAAGCTAGTTTTCATCACGCTCATATGATTCGTGTTCGGTACTTTGATAATTTGATATGTGGGTGGACCAGTGCTTGGGTACTGTCCTTCCTTGGACAAGCATCCCACTTATGATTAACCCCTATTGCAAGCATCCGCAACTACAACAGAAGTATTAAGGTAAACCTAACCATAGCATGAAACATATGGATCCAAATCAGCCCCTTACGAAGCAACACATAAACTAGGGTTTAAGCTTCTGTCACTCTAGCAACCCATCATCTACTTATTACTTCCCAATGCCCTCCTCTAGGCCCAAACAATGGTGAAGTGTCATGTAGTCGACGTTCACATGACACCACTAGAGGAAAGACAACATACATCTCATCAAAATATCGAACGAATACCAAATTCACATGACTACTTATAGCAAGACTTCTCCCATGTCCTTAGGAACAAACGTAATTACTCACAAATCATATTCATGTCCATAATCAGAGGGGTATTAATATGCATAATGGATCTGATCATATGATCTTCCACCAAGTAAACCAACTAGCATCAACTATAAGGAGTAATCAACACTACTAGCAACCCACAGGTACCAATATGAGGTTTGGATACAAAGATTGGATACAAGAGATGAACTAGGGTTTGAGATGAGATGGTGCTGGTGAAGATGTTGATGGAGATTGACCCCCTCCCGATGATAGGATCGTTCGTGATGACGATGGTGATGATTTCCCTCTCCGGGAGGGAAGTTTCCCCGGCAGAACAGCTCCGCCGAAGCCCTAGATTGGTTCCACCTCTTGGCGGCGGAGTTTCATCCCATGAGCTAGCTTATGATTTTTTCCTCAATGAAAGACTCCATATAGCCAAAGATGGGCATAAGAGGGCCACCAGGGGGCCCACGAGGCAGGGGGTGCACCCAGGGGGTAGGGCGCGCCCCCACCCTCGTGGACGATGGGTGGCCCCCCTCTGGTACTTCTTTTGCCCAATATTTTTTATCCCTGTTCAAGAATTCATCTGATTAACCAGTTAACTTGCCGATTAATCCCTACTCATAGGGTCCCCGAGTAGCCGATTACCCGATAAATCGTCCGATTAATTGATTAAATGGCCGATTAACTTGCCGATTAGCCTATTAATCCCCTACTCATCAGCCGACCGAGCAGCTACCAGTTAACGATTTCCTCAACAATGTTTTTTATATATTCTGAAAATAATTCCCATGGAGTTTCAGGACTTTGGAGATGTGTGTAATAGGTCTCCAATATTTGCTCCTTTTCTAGCCCAGAATTCCAGCTACCGACATTCCCCCTCTTCATGTAAACCTTGTAAAATAAGAGAGAAAATGCATAAGTATTGTGACATAATGTGTAATAGCAGCCCATAATGCAATAAATATCGATATAAAAGCATGATGCAAAATGGACGCATCAACTCCCCCAAGCTTAGACCTCGCTTGTCCTCAAGCAAAAGCCAAAATTGAAAAATATGTCCACATGTTTAAAGATAGAGGTGTCAATAAAATAAAATACGGACATGAGGGCATCATGATCATTCTTAGAACAACAACATATATATATATATATATATTGTCATATGATCTCTTATGCTAAAGTAACAATTAATTCATTCACATACTCAAGTATGAATAAGAAACTTCATTGAAAACTAACAATCTATAATCTCAGTCATTGAAGCAATTGCAATTTATCATAACATAGGACAAAGTCAATATAAGAGCTTCTCAGAAAGTCCACATACTCAACCATCATTTAGTCTTTCACAATTGCTAACACTCACGCGATATTTATGGTTAGGAAGTTTTAATCGGACACAGTGAAAGATATGGGCTTATAGTTTTGCCTCCCAACTTTTTACCTCAAGGGTAATGTCAACAATAATAGTTCATGAAAACTCACATCCAATTAGTTATATATACCTGGATCTTTCCAACACATTGTGCTTGCCAAAGGATAAAATGTAAAAATGAAAGGTTAAGATCACCGTGACTCTTACATGAAGTATAATACAAGAATAAAAGATAGGCCCTTCGCAGAGGGAACCAGAGGTTGTGATGTGCTTTTATGGTCGGATGCACAAAATCTTAATGCGAAAGAATGTCACTTTATATGGCCACTTGTGATATGGACCTTTATTATGCAGTCTGTCGCTTTTATTTCTTCCACATCACAAGATCGTATAAAGCTTATTTTCTCCACACTAATAAATCATACATATCTAGGGAGCATTTTTTATTGCTTGCAACAATGACAACTTACTTGAAGGATATTACTCAATCCATAGGTAGATATGGTGGACTCTCATGGCAAAACTGGGTTTAAGGATATTTGGAAGCACAAGTAGTATCTCTACTTGGTGTAAACAAATTTGGCTATCAAGAGAGGGAAAGGCAAGCTCAACATGTTGAATGATCCATGACAATATAATTTATCTCAGATGCAAGAAAACATAACCCATTACATTGTCTTCCTTGTCCAACATCAACTCTTTAGCATGTCATATTTTAATGAGTGCTCACAATCATAAAATATGTCCAATATAGTATATTTATATGTGAAAACCTCTCTTTCTTTATCACTTCCTATTAATTGCAACGATGACCAAAACCATGCTTGTCAACTCTCAACAATTTTTATTCATCATACTCTTTATATGTGAAGTCATTACTCTCCATAAGATCCATATGATCTCTTTATTTCTTTTTATTTCTTCTCTTTTATTCTATTCCCTCAAGATCGTAGCAAAATAATCAAGCCCTTGACTCAACACTAATCTTTATTATATATGGCTCACGGACTCGATTACATAGAAGGATCATAAAGCAAAACTCACAACTAGATCATACTAAAACTTTATTCTACTAGATTAAGATATTACCAAAAGGATCGAACTAAGAAAAACGGTAAAGATAAAAGTGATGGTGATACAATACCGGGGCACTCCCCCGAGCTTGGCAGTTGCCAAGGGGAGTGCCCATACCCATGTGTTTATGTCTCCTTCTTCGGAGGTGGTGATGATGGAGTTGTTGATGATGTGGGCTTGTTCCTTAATTTGCGCTTGAGGATAGAATTTTGCTCCCTTAGGTCCTCGATCTCCCGCTCAAGGCTTAATACCTTTTTGCATAGTTCTTGTTTGTTCTCCTGCGAGAGACGAAAAGGGATAAACTCGATCTTAGGTTTATTTTCTCTATTGGGGAGGCTTGACTTTTTGAATTCCACATGCATGTCCCCAGGTTGAGGTAATGTGACTTCATCTTCATCTGAGCTCATCTCCTCCTTTCCCCTAGGCTCATAGTCTTCTTCTTCCTCCGTGGTCCAACCACAATGCTCCAAGTCCCCGTAGACCTTATGATCTGCAAGGTAATCAGCCAAATAGCTTTCTTCCTCTGAATCTTGGGATGACATATTGCTCTAATCTGCAGCAGAAACATCTCGAAACAAAGACAAAGGATGTTTGCGTGATACGGTGGTCAAAACCTTGGGAGATTATATAGTGAATTTTTATCGACCAAAAGAAGTATCGTCCAATAAAATGGAGTCCGGAGAGCACACGAGGTGCCCACGAGGCAGGGGGCGTGTCCAGGGGGGTAGGGCGCGCCCTCCACCCTCGTGTCCTTCCCGGACTACTTCTTATTTTCCTATTTTCATAAATATTCCAAAACAGAGAAAAATTGCCATTAGAACTGTTTTGGAGTCGGTTTACTTACCGTACCACGTACCTATTCCTTTTCGGAGTCTGAAACGTTTCGGAAAGTGTCCCTTATGTATTCCTCTGGGGTTACGGTTTCAATAACATTGGTTTCAACATTTATGGGATTACCTGAGATATAATGTTTGATTCTTTGACCGTTCACCACCCTCGGATTTGTGCCTTCGAAGTTGTTGATTTTATGGCACCGGAACGATAGACCTCCTCGATGATGTAAGGACCTTCCCATTTAGAGAGGAGTTTGCCTGCAAAAAATCTTAAACGGGAGTTGTATAGCAATACATAATCACCTACATTAAACTCACGTTTTTGTATCCTTTTATCATGCCATCTTTTAACTTTTTCTTTAAACAGTTTGGCATTCTCATAGGCCTGGGTTCTCCATTCATCAAGTAAGCTGATGTCAAAAAGCCTTTTCTCACTGGCAAGTTTGAAGTCATAGTTGAGCTCTTTAATGGCCCAATATGCCTTATGTTCCAGTTCAAGAGGTAAGTGACATGCTTTTCCATAAACCATTTTATACGGAGACATACCCATAGGATTCTTATATGCTGTTCTATAAGCCCATAATGCATCATCAAGTTTATTGGACCAATTCTTTCTAGATCTATTAACAGTCTTTTGCAAAATTAATTTAATCTCTCTATTACTCAATTCTACTTGACCACTAGACTGTGGATGATATGGAGATGCAATTCTATGATTAACATCATACTTAGCAAGCATCTTACGAAAAGCACCATGAATAAAATGTGAACCACCATCAGTCATTAAATATCTAGGGACTCCAAACATCGGAAAAATAACTTCTTTAAGCATCTTAATAGAGGTGTTATGATCAGCACTACTAGTTGGAATAGCTTCTACCCACTTAGTAATGTAATCAACAATAACTAAAATATGTGTATACCCATTAGAGGAAGGAAACGGTCCCATATAATCAAAGCCCCAAACATCAAATGGTTCAAGAACAAGTGAATAATTCATAGGAATTTCTTGACATCTACTAATATTACCAATTCTTTGACATTCATCACAAGACAAGACAAACTTACAGGCGTCTTTGAAGAGAGTAGGCCAATAAAAACCGGATTGCAATACCTTATGTGCAGTTCTGTCTCCAGCATGGTGTCCTCCATAAGCTTCGGAGTGACACTTGCGTAGGATCTGTTCCTGTTCATGCTCAGGTACATAACGTCTAATAACACCATCTACTCCTTTTTTACAAAGGTGTGGGCCATCCCAGAAGTAATGTCTTAAATCATAGAAGAACTTTTTCTTTTGCTGGTATGTGAAACTAGGTGGTATAAACTTAGCAACAATATAATTAGCATAATCAGCATACCATGGAGCAGTACGAGAAGCATTTATGACAGCTAATTGTTCATCAGGAAAGTTATCATCAATAGGTAGTGGGTCATCAAGAACATTCTCTAACCTAGACAAGTTGTATGCAACGGGGTTCTCAGCTCCCTTTCTATCAATAATATGCAAATCAAATTCTTGTAGCAAGAGAACCCATCTCATAAGTCTAGGTTTAGCATCTTTATTTTCCATAAGATATTTAATAGCAGCATGATCAATGTGAACAGTTACTTTAGAATCAACAATGTAAGGTCTGAACTTATCACAAGCAAATACAACTGCTAAAAATTCTTTTTCAGTAGTAGCATAATTTCTTCGAGCACTGTCTAGAGTCTTACTAGCATATTGAATAACATTTAGTTTCTTATCAACTCTTTATCCTAGAACAGCCCCCACAGCATAATCACTAGCATCACACATAATTTCAAATGGTAAATTCCAATCAGGAGGCTGAACAATAGGTGCAGAAATCAAAGCTTTCTTAAGTACTCCAAATGTTTCTACACAATCATCATCAAAGACAAAAGGAACATCTTTTTGTAAGAGGTTAGTCAGAGGCCTGGAAATTTTAGAAAAGTCCTTAATGAACCTCCTATGAAAACAGGCATGACCAAGGAAACTTGTTATACCTTTAATGTCCTTAGGACATGGCATCTTTGTTGGAAATATGCCCTAGAGGCAATAATAAATTGGTTATTATTATATTTCCTTGTTCATGATAATCGTTTATTATCCATGCTAGAATTGTATTGATAGGAAACTCAGATACATGTGTGGATACATAGACAACACCATGTCCCTAGTAAGCCTCTAGTTGACTAGCTCGTTGATCAATAGATGGTTACGGTTTCCTGACCATGGACATTGGATGTCGTTGATAACGGGATCACATCATTAGGAGAATGATGTGATGGACAAGACCCAATCCTAAGCCTAGCACAAGATCGTGTAGTTCGTATGCTAAAGCTTTTCTAATGTCAGGTATCATTTCCTTAGACCATGAGATTGTGCAACTCCCGGATATCGTAGGAGTGCTTTGGGTGTGCCAAACGTCACAACGTAACTGGGTGGCTATAAAGGTACACTACGGGTATCTCTGAAAGTGTCTGTTGGGTTGGCACGAATCGAGACTGGGATTTGTCACTCCATGTAAATGGAGAGGTATCTCTGGGCCCACTCGGTAGGACATCATCATAATGCGCACAATGCGATCAAGGAGTTGATCACGGGATGATGTGTTACGAAACGAGTAAAGAGACTTGCCAGTAACGAGATTGAACAAGGTATCGGGATACCGATGATCGAATCTCGGGCAAGTATCGTACCGATAGACAAAGGGAATTGTATACGGGATTGATTGAATCCTTGACATCGTGGTTCATCTGATGAGATCATCGTGGAGCATGTGGGAGCCAACATGGGTATCCATATCCCGCTGTTGGTTATTGACCGGAGAGTTGTCTCGGCCATGTCTGCATGACTCCCGAACCCGTAGGGTCTACACACTTAAGGTTCGATGACGCTAGGGTTATAGGGAAAGTATGTACGTGGTTACCGAATGTTGTTTGGAGTCCCAGATGAGATCCCGAACGTCACGAGGAGTTCCGGAATGGTCCGGAGGTAAAGATTGATATATAGGAAGTATAGTTTTGGCCATCGGAAGTGTTTCGGGCATCACCGGTAGTGTACCGGGACCACCGGAGGGGTCCGGGGGTCCACCAGGTGGGGCCACTAGCCCCGGAGGCATACATTGGCCAATAGTGGGAAGGGACCAGCCCCTAGGTGGGCTGGGGAGCCTCCCACCAAGGCCCAAGGCGCCTCCAAGAGGGGAGGGGGCAAACCCTAGGGCAGATGGGCCCTAAGGCCCACCCCAGGTGCGCCTCCCCCTCTCCCCCTTGTGGCCGCCACCCTAGATGGGATCTAGGGCTGCCACACCCCTTGGGGTGGGAACCCTAGGTGGGGGCGCAGCCCTCCCTCTCCCCCTATATATAGTGGAGGCAAAGGGGCAGCCCAACACATGATTCGATCTCCCTCTTGGCGCAGCCCTACCTCTCTCCCTCCTCGTCTCTTGTAGTGCTTGGCGAAGCCCTGCTGGAGTTCCGCGCTCCTCCACCACCACCACGCCGTCGTGCTGCTGCTGGACGGAGTCTTCCCCAACCTCTCCTTCTCCCCTTGCTGGATCAAGGTGTAGGAGACGTCACCGGGCTGCATGTGTGTTGAACGCGGAGGCGCCGTGGTTCGGCGCTTAGATCGGAATCAACCGCGATCTGAATCGCTACGAGTATGACTCCTTCATCCGCGTTCTTGCAACGCTTCCGCTTAGCGATCTACAAGGGTATGTAGATGCACTCCCCTTCCCCTCGTTGCTAGATTACTCCATAGATTGATCTTGCTGATGCGTATAAAATATTAAATTGCTCCTACGATCCCCAACAGTGGCATCATGAGCTAGGTCTATGCGTAGTTTCTATGCACGAGTAGAACACAAGTTGTTGTGGGCGTCGATTTTGTCAATTTACTTGCCATTACTAGTCTTATCTTGATTTGGCGGCATCGTGGGATGAAGCGGCCCGGACCGACCTTACACGTACTCTTACGTGAGACTGGTTCCACCGACTGACATGCACTAGTTGCATAAGGTGGCTAGCGGGTGTCTGTCTCTCCCACTTTAGTCGGATCGGATTCGATGAAAAGGGTCCTTATGAAGGGTAAATAGAAATTGGCATATCACGTTGTGGTTTTGGCGTAGGTAAGAAACGTTCTTGCTAGAAACCTATAGCAGCCACGTAAAAACTTGCAACAACAATTAGAGGACGTCTAACTTGTTTTTGCAGCATATGCCTTGTGATGTGATGAATGATATATGTGATGTATGAGATTGATCATGTTCTTGTAATAGGAATCACGACTTGCATGTCGATGAGTATGACAACCGGCAGGAGCCATAGGAGTTGTCTTAATTTATTTATGACCTGCGTGTCAACATAAACGTCATGTAATTACTTTACTTTATTGCTAAAGCGTTAGCCATAGTAGTAGAAGTAATAGATGACGAGACAACTTCAAGAAGACACGATGATGGAGATCATGGTGTCATGCCGGTGACAATGATGATCATGGAGCCCCGAAGATGGAGATCAAAAGGAGCAAAATGATATTGGCCATATCATGTCACTATTTGATTGCATGTGATTTTTATCATGTTTTACATCTTATTTGCTTAGAACAATGGTAGCTTAAATAAGATGATCCCTCACTAAAATTTCAAGAAAAGTGTTCCCCCTAACCGTGCACCATTGCGAAGGTTCGTTGTTTCAAAGCACCACGTGATGATCGGGTGTGATAGATTCTAACGTTCGAATACAATGGGTGTTGACGAGCCTAGCATGTACAGACATGGCCTCGGAACACATGCGAAACACTTAGGTTGACTTGACGAGCCTAGCATGTACAGACATGGCCTCGGAACACAGAAGACCGAAAGGTCGAACATGAGTCGTATAGAAGATACGATCAGCATGAGATGTTCACCGTTGATGACTAGTCCGTCTCACGTGATGATCGGACACGGCCTAGTCGATTCGGATCATGTATCACTTAGATGACTAGAGGGATGTCTATCTGAGTGGGAGTTCACTGAATAATTTGATTAGATGAACCTAATTATCATGAACATAGTCTAAATTGTCTTTGCAAATATGTTGTAGATAAATAGCTCACGTTGTAGCTTCCTGTTTCAATACGTTCCTAGAGAAAGACCAAGTTGAAAGATATTGTAGGCAATGATACAGACCGGGTCCATAGTCCGAGGAGTGTCCTCACTGCTACACAGAAGGCTTACGTCTTCTGATGCACCGCTCGATGTGCAAACCCCTACAACATCGTCTGTGGATGTTGTGAACACCTGACAGACACATTCTGATGACTACTTGATAGTTTAGTGCACCATACTTTACGGCTTAGAATCGGGATTCCAATGACGTTTTGAACGCCATAAGACATATGAGATGTTCCAAGAGCTGAAATTGGGATTTCAGGCTCATGCCCGTGTTGAGAGGTATGAGTCCACTGACAAGTTCTTTTGCCAACAAGATGGAGGAGAATAGCTCAGTTAGTGAGCATGTGCTCAGAATGTCTGGGTGCTACAATCACTTAAATCAAGTGGGAGTTAAACTTCCAGAGAAGATAGTGATTGATAGAGTTCTCTAGCCACTATCACTAAGCTACTAGATCTTCGTGATGAACTATGACATGCAAGGGATGGAGTTGATCCCGGAGCTGTTCGCGGTGCTTAAGACCGCAAAAGGTAGAAATCAAGAAGGAGCATCAAGTGTTGATGGTTTAACAAGACCACTGGTTTCAAGAAGGGCAAGGGCTAGAAGGGAAATTTCATGGACGACAAACTAGTTGCCGCTCCAATGAAGGAACCCAAGGTTGAACCCAAACCCGAGACTAAGTGCTTCTATTGTAAGGGGAACGATCACTGGTAGCGGAATTACCCCAAATGCATGGTAGATAAGAAGGCTGGCAACTTCAACAAAGTATATATGTGTTATTAATGTGTACCTCACTAGTACTCCTGGTAGCACCTGGGTATTGGATACCGGTTCAGTTGCTATTATTGGTGACTTGAAGCAAAAGATACGGACTAAACGGAGACTGGCTAAGGGCAAGGTGACGATGTGTGTTGGAAGTGTTTCCAAAGTTGATGAGATCACCATCTGCCTTCGGGATAAGTATTGAACCTAGATAAATGTTATTAGGTGTCTACGTTGAGCATGAATATGATTAGATCATGTTCATTGCAATACGGTTATTCATTTAAGTTAGAGAATAATGGTTATTCTGTTTACATGAATAATACCTTTCATGGTCATGCACCCTATGTGAATGGTTCGGTGAATCTCGGTCGTGGTAATACACATGTTCACGCCAAAAGATGTAGAGTTAATAATGATATGACCACTTTCTTGTGGCGCTGCCGCTTAGGTCATATTGGCGTAAGATGCATGAAGAAACTCCATGTTGATGGATGTTTGGAGTCACTTGATTTTGAATCGCTTGACACATGCGAGCCATGCCTCATGGGCAGGATGACTAAGAC
Source organism: Triticum dicoccoides (assembly GCF_002162155.2). Classification (NCBI taxonomy): domain Eukaryota; kingdom Viridiplantae; phylum Streptophyta; class Magnoliopsida; order Poales; family Poaceae; genus Triticum; species Triticum dicoccoides. The sequence continues at coordinate 553,924,288 of NC_041382.1, forward strand.
CCCGTTTTCAGGTACAATGAAACGGGCAAGTGACTTGTTGGAAATCATACATGCTGATGCGTGTGATCCAATGAGAATTGAAGCGTGCGGTGGATATCGCTATTTTCTCATCTTCACTGACAATTTGAGTAGATATAGGTATATTTACTTAATGAAGCACAAGTCTGAAACGTTTGATAAGTTCAAGCGATTTCAGAGTGAAGTTAAGAATCATCATAACAAGAAGATCATGTTCCTATGATCTGATCAAAGGGGGATTTTCTGAATTATGAGTTTGGCAATCACTTAAGACATTGTGGAATTGTTTCACAGTTGAAGCCACCTGGAACACCACAGGGTAGTGGTGTGTCTAGACGTCATAATCGAACCTTATGAGATATGGTGCGATCTATGATGTCTCTTACCGATATACCATTTTCATTTTGAGGTTATGCGTTAGAGACAGCTGCACTCACTTTAGATAGGACACCATCTAAGTCCGTTGAGACGACGTCGTGTGAACATTGGTTTGGCAAGAAACCAAAGTTGCCGTTTCTTAATGTTTGGGGCTGCGATGCTTAAGGCTTTAGCCGGAGAAGCTCGAACCCAAAAGCGGACAAACACATCTTCATAGGATACCCAAAGGTGACAGTTGGGTATACCTTCTATCTCAGACCCAAGGGCAAATTGTTTGTCGCTAAGAACGGGTCCTTTCTCGAGAAGGAGTTTTTCTCGAAAGAATTGAGTGGGAGGAAGATAGAACTTGATGAGGTTGTCGAACCTTTACTTCAACTAGAGAGTGATGCAACACAGAAATATGTTTTCTGTGGCACCTACGTCTGTTGAATAGGAAGTTAATGATAGTGATCATGAAGCTTCAGATCAAGTTGCTATCGAACCTCGTAGGTCGACAAGGATATGTACTACTCCTGAGTGGTACAGTAATCCTGTCTTAAATATCATGTTGTTGGAAAACAATGAACCTACGAACTATGGAGAAGCAATGGTGGGCCCGTATTCTAACAAATGGTTAGAAGCCATGAAATCCGAGACAGGATCCATGTATCAGAACAAAGTATGGACTTTGGTGGACTTACCCGATGATCGGCAAGCCATTGAGATAAATGGATCTTTAAGAAGAAGACGGACGTGGGCGGTAATGTTACTGTCCATGAAGCTTGACTTGTGGGAAAGAGTCTTTTCACAAGTTCAAGGAGTTGACTACGATGAGAATTTCTCACCCGTAGCGATGCTTAAGTCCGTCGGAATCATGTTAGCATTAGCTGTATTTTTTGATTATGAAATTTGACAGATGGATGTCAAAACAAGTTTTCTTACCAGTTTTCATAAGAAAAAGTTGTATGTGATACAATAAAAGGTTTTGTCGATCCTAAGGATGCTAAAACGTATGCTGGCTCCAGCAATCCTTCTATGGACTAGATCAAGCATCTCGGAGTCGGAGTATATGCTTTGATGGAGTGATCAAAGCTTTTAGGTTTGTACAATGTTTGCCAAGAAACTTGTATTTACAAGAAAGTGAGTGGGAGCACTACAACATTTCTGATAAGTATATGTGGATGGCATATTGTTGATCCGAAATAATGTAGAATTTCTGGAAAGCATAAACGGCTGTTTGAAGAATGTTTTTCAAAGGAATACCTGGATAAAGCTGCTTACACATTGGGTGTCAAGATCTATAGAGATAGATCAAATCGCCTGATGATACTTTCAAAGAACACACACCTTGACATGTTTTTGAAGGAGTTCAAAATAGATCAGTCAAAGAAGGGGTTCTTACCTGAGTTGTAAGGTGTGAAGTTGAGTAAGACTTGAAGATTGGCCACGACAGAAGAAAGAGGAAGGACGAAGGTCGTCCCCTATGCTTTTGTCATAGGCTCTATACGGTATGCCATGCTGAAGTACCGCACCTGATGTGTGCCTTGCCACATGTCTGGCAAGAGGGTACAAAGGTGATCTAGGAGTGGATCACCAGATAGCGGTCGAAATTATCCTTAGAGGAATAAGGAGATGTTTCTTGGTTATGGAGATGATAAAGAGTTCGACGTAAAGAGTTAAGTTGATGCAAGCTTAACACCTATCCGGATAGCTCTGAGTAGAGATACCGGATACGTATAATGGATCAACAATTTGGAATAGCTCCAAGTGGAACGTGGTAGCAGCATCTACGATATGACATAAAGTTTTGCAAAATACATAGGGATCTGAATATGGCAAGACCCGTTGACTACAACCTCTCTCACAAGCATAACATGATCAAACCCAAAACTCTTGAGTGTTAATCACATATTGATGTGAACTAGATCATTGAGTCTAGTAGACTCTTGGATGTTGGTCACATGGCGATGTGACCTGTGAGTGTTAATCACATGGCGATGTGAACTAGATTATTGACTCTAGTGCAAGTGGGAGACTGTTGGAAATATGCCCTAGAGGCAATAATAAATTGGTTATTATTATATTTCCTTGTTCATGATAATCGTTTATTATCCATGCTAGAATTGTATTGATAGGAAACTCAGATACATGTATGGATACATAGACAACACCATGTCCCTAGTAAGCCTCTAGTTGACTAGCTCGTTGATCAATAGATGGTTACGGTTTCCTGACCATGGACATTGGATGTCGTTGATAACGGGATCACATCATTAGGAGAATGATGTGATGGACAAGACCCAATCCTAAGCCTAGCACAAGATCGTGTAGTTCGTATGCTAAAGCTTTTCTAATGTCAAGTATCATTTCCTTAGACCATGAGATTGTGCAACTCCCGGATATCGTAGGAGTGCTTTGGGTGTGCCAAACGTCACAACGTAACTGGGTGGCTATAAAGGTACACTAGGGTATCTCCGAAAGTGTCTGTTGGGTTGGCACGAATCGAGACTGGGATTTGTCACTCCGTGTAAACGGAGAGGTATCTCTGGGCCCACTCGGTAGGACATCATCATAATGTGCACAATGTGATCAAGGAGTTGATCACGAATGATGTGTTACGGAACGAGTAAAGAGACTTGCCTGTAACGAGATTGAACAAGGTATCGGGATACCGACAATCGAATCTCGGGCAAGTATCATACCGATAGACAAAGGGAATTGTATACGGGATCGATTGAATCCTTGACATCGTGGTTCATCCGATGAGATCATCATGGAGCATGTGGGAGCCAACATGGGTATCCAGATCCCGCTGTTGGTTATCGATCGGAGAGTTGTCTCGGCCATGTCTGCATGACTCCCGAACCCGTAGGGTCTACACACTTAAGGTTCGATGACGGTAGGGTTATAGGGAAAGTATGTATGTGGTTACCGAATGTTGTTCGGAGTCCCGGACGAGATCCCGGACGTCACGAGGAGTTCCGGAATGGTTCGGAGGTAAAGATTGATATATAGGAAGTATGGTTTTGGCCACCGGAAGTGTTCCGGGCATCACCGGTAGTGTACCGGGACCACCGGAGGGGTCCGGGGGTCCACCAGGTGGGGCCACCAGCCCCGGAGGCATACATGGACCAATAGTGGGAAGGGACCAGCCCCTAGGTGGGCTGGGGCGCCTCCCACCAAGGCCCAAGGCGCCTCCAAGAGGGGAAGGGGGCAAACCCTAGGGCAGATGGGCCCTAAGGCCCACCCCAGGTGCGCCTCCCCCTTGTGGCCGCCACCCTAGATGGGATCTAGGGCTGCCGCACCCCTTGGGGTGGGAACCCTAGGTGGGGGCACAACCCTCCCTCTCCCCCTATATATAGTGGAGGCAAAGGGGCAGCCCAACACATGATTCGATCTCCCTCTTGGCGCAGCCCTACCTCTCTCCCTCCTCGTCTCTTGTAGTGCTTGGCGAAGCCCTGTTGGAGTTCCGCGCTCCTCCACCACCACCACGCCATCGTGCTACTGCTGGACGGAGTCTTCCCCAACCTCTCCTTCTCCCCTTGCTGGATCAAGGCGTAGGAGATGTCACCGGGCTGCATGTGTGTTGAACGCGGAGGCGCCGTGGTTCGGCGCTTAGATCGGAATCAACCGCGATCTGAATCGCTACGAGTACGACTCCTTCATCCGCGTTCTTGCAACGCTTCCGCTTACCGATCTACAAGGGTATGTAGATGCACTCCCCTTCCCCTCGTTGCTAGATTACTCCATAGATTGATCTTGGTGATGCGTAGAAAATTTTAAATTTCTGCTACGATCCCCAACAATCTTTTCAATAGCATCAATCTTAGCTTTATCAACTTTAATACCTCTTTCAGAAATTTTATGCCCCAAGACAATACCTTCATTAACCATAAAGTGGCACTTCTCCCAATTCAAGACAAGATTAGTTTCTTCACATCTCTGCAAAACTCGGTCAAGGTTGCTTAAGCAACCATCAAAAGAAGTTCCATAAACGGAGAAATCATCCATGAAAACCTCAACAATCTTTTCACAAAAGTCAGAGAATATAGCAGTCATACATCTTTGAAAGGTAGCAGGTGCATTACATAAACCAAAAGGCACACGTCTATAAGCAAAGGTACCAAAAGGGCAAGTAAAAGTTGTCTTTTCATGATCCTCTTTTGACACAGGTATTTGAGAGAAACCAGAATAACCATCTAGAAAGCAAAAATGTGTATGTTTGGATAATCTTTCTAGCATTTGATCAATAAAAGGTAAAGGGTAATGATCCTTTTTAGTAGCTTTATTTAGTTTACGGAAATCAATTACCATTCTATAACCTGTAACAATTCTTTGTGGGATCAATTCATCTTTATCATTAGGAACAACAGTAATACCTCCCTTCTTAGGGACACAATGGACAGGACTTACCCACTGACTATCAGCAATGGGATAAATCATACCTGCCTCTAGAAGCTTTAGTATTTCTCTTCTTACCACTTCTTTCATCTTAGGATTTAACCTTCGTTGGTGATCAACAACCGGGCTTTGCATCTTTCTCCAGTTTTATTTTGTGCTGGCATAGAGTAGGACTAATGCCCTTAAGATCATCAAGAGTATATCCAATAGCAGCATGGTGCTTCTTTAGAGTTTTCAATAATTTCTTTTCTTCATGCTCTAAAAGGTTAGCACTAATAATAACAAGATATATCTCTTTCTCATCAAGATAAGCATATTTAAGAGTATAAGGTAAATGATTAAGCTCAAACACGGGATCACCCTTAGGTGGAGGAGGATCCCCTAAGATTTCAACAGGAAAGTTGTGCTTCAAAATAGGTCCCTGTTTAAAGAATACTTCATCTATCTCTGTTCTTTCATTCATAAACATATCATTTTCATGGTCTAGCAAATATTGTTCTAAAGGATCACTAGGAGGCACGACAATAGAAGCAAGACCAATAATTTCATCTTTACTAGGAAATTCTTTATCATGGGGTTGTATACGAAATTTATCAAAATTAAACTCATGAGACATATCCCCTAAACCAGCAGAAACAATATCCTTATTGCAGTCTATCTTAGCATTAACAATATTCAAGAAGGGTCTACCAAATATAATGGGACAAAAGTCATCTTGTGGGGAACCAAGAACAAGAAAATCAGTAGGATATTTAACTTTCCCACACAAGACTTCAATATCTCTAACAATCCCAACTGGTGAAATAGTATCTCTATTGGCAAGCTTAATTGTAACATCAATTTCTTCTAACTCAGTAGGTGCAATATCATGCATAATTTATTTGTATAAGGAATGAGGTATTGCACTTGCACTAGCACCCATATCACATAAGCCATGATAGCAATGATCTCCCATTTTAACAGAAATAACAAGCATGCCTACAACAGGTCTATGTTTATTTTTAGTATCGGGTCTAGCAATTCTAGCAGATTCATCACAGAAGTAAATAACATGCCCATCAATATTATCGGCCAAGAGATCTTTAACCATAGCAACGCTAGGTTCAACTTTAATTTTCTCAGAGGGAGTAGGTGTTCTAGTATTACTCTTACGAACCACAGTTGAAGCTTTAGCATGATCCTTTATTCTAACAGGGAAAGGTGGTTTCTCAATATAAGCTGTAGGAACAACAGGATCATTATAAGTGATAGTATTTTCTTCAACTTTAATAGGTGCAACTACTTTTACTTCAATGGGGGGATTATATTTAAACCACTTCTCCTCAGGGAGATCAACATGAGTAGCAAAGGATTCATAGAAAGAAGCTACTATCTCAGAGTCAAGTCCATATTTAGTGCTAAATTCACGGAAAGCATCGGTATCCATAAAAGATTTAACACAATAAAACTTAGGTATTATACCTGACTCCTTACCTTCGTCGAGGTCCCAATCTTCAGAGTTGCGTTTAATTCTTTCCAATAAATCCCATTTGAATTCAATAGTCTTCATCATAAAAGATCCAGTACAAGAAGTATCGAGCATGGAGCGATTACTGAGAGAAAGCCGAGCATAATTTTTTCAATAATCATTTCTTTTGAGAGCTCATGATTGGGGCATGAATATAACATTGACTTAAGCCTCCCGCAAGCTTGAGCGATGCTTTATCCTTTGCGAGGCCAAAAAATATATATAATTACGATCACGATGAACAAGATGCATAGGATAAAACTTCTGATGAAATTCCAATTTCAATCGGTTGTAGTTCCATGATCCCATGTCATCACATAGCCTAAACCATGTCAATGCCTCTCCCTTCAAAGATAAAGGGAAGACCTTCTTCTTGATAACATCCGCGGGCATACCTACAAGCTTAAATAATCCAAAAACTTCATCCACATAGATTAGGTGCAAATCGGGATGTAATGTTCCATCACCTGTGAAAGGATTAACTAGCAGTTTCTCTATCATACCCGAAGGGATTTCAAAGTAAACATTTTCAGTAGGTTTAGTAGGTTGAGGAGCAACTCTTTGCTCTACTGGTCGGGGTGAAGATACCCCGAACAAGCCCCTCAAAGGATTATGTTCCATAGTAACAAGTGACAGTAAATTTCAGCACAATATATAAATTTTTCCTTACCAAATTCCACCTACCAAAGGCGCTTCACTCCCCGGCAACGGCGCAAGAAAAGAGTCTTGATGACCCACAAGTGTAGGGGATCTATCGTAGCCTTTTCGAGAAGTAAGAGTGTCGAATCCAACGAGGAGCAGAAGGAAATGATAAGCGGTTTTCAGCAAGGTGTTCTCTGCAAGCACTGAAATTATCGGTAACAGATAGTTTTGTGATTAGGTAATTTGTAACGAGTAACAAGTAATAAAAGTAAATAAGGTGCAGAAATATGGCCCAATCCTTTTTGTAGCAAAGGACAAGCCTGGACAAACTCTTATATAAAGGAAAGAGCTCCCGAGGACACATGGGAATTATCGTCAAGCTAGTTTTCATCACGCTCATATGATTCGCGTTCGGTACTTTGATATTTTGATATGTGGGTGGAACGGTGCTTGGGTACTATCCTTCCTTGGCAAGCATCCCACTTATGATTAACCCCTATTGCAAGCATCCGCAACTACAATAGAAGTATTAAGGTAAACCTAACCATAGCATGAAACATATGGATCCAAATCAGCCTCTTACGAAGCAACGCATAAACTAGGGTTTAAGCTTCTGTCACTCTAGCAACCCATCATCTACTCATTACTTCCCAATGCCCTCCTCTAGGCCCAATTAATGGTGAAGTGTCATGTAGTCGACGTTCACATGACACCACTAGAGGAAAGACAACATACATCTCATCAAAATATCGAACGAATACCAAATTCACATGACTACTTATAGCAAGACTTCTCCCATGTCCTTAGGAACAAACATAACTACTCACAAATCATATTCATGTTCATAATCACAGGAGTATTAATATGCATAATGGATCTAAACATATGATCTTCCACCAAGTAAACCAACTAGCATCAACTACAAGGAGTAATCAACACTACTAGCAACCCACAGGTACCAATCTGAGGTTTGGATACAAAGATTGGATACAAGAGATGAACTAGGGTTTGAGATGAGATGGTGCTGGTGAAGATATTGATGGATATTGACCCCATTCCGATGAGAGGATCGTTGGTGATGACGATGTTGATGATTTCCCCCTCCCGGAGGGAAGTTTCCCCGACAGAACAGCTCCGCCAGAGCCCTAGATTGGTTCTGCCAAGGTTCCGCCTCGTGGCGGCGGAGTTTCGTCCCGTGAGCTAGCTTATGATTTTTTCCTCGATGGAAGACTCCATATATCCAAAGATGGGCACCAGAGGGCCACCAGGGGGCCCACGAGGTAGGGGGCGCGCCCAGGGGGTAGGCCGCGCCCCCACCCTCGTGGACGGTGGGTGGCCCCCCTCTGGTACTTCTTTCGCCCAATATTTTTTATATATTCTGAAAATAATTCCTGTGGAGTTTCAGGACTTTTGGAGATGTGCCGAATAGGTCTCTAATATTTGCTCCTTTTCTAGCCCAGAATTCCAGCTGCCGGCATTCCTCCTCTTCATGTAAACCTTCTAAAATAAGAGAGAAAAGGCATAATTATTGTGACATAATGTATAATAGCAGCCCATAATGCAATAAAGATCGATATAAAAGCATGATGCAAAACGGACGTATCAATGGGCAAGATGACTAAGACTCCATTCTCCAGAACAATGGAGCGAGCAACTGACTTATTGAAAATAATACATACTAATGTATGTGGTCCAATGAGTGTTGAGGCTCGTGGCGGGTATCATTATTTTCTGACGTTCACAGATGATTTGAGCAGATATGGGTATATCTACTTGATGAAACATAAGTCTGAAACATTTGAAAAGTTCAAAGAATTTCAGAGTGAAGTGGAAAATCACCGTAACAAGAAAATAAAGTTTCTACGATCTGATTGTGGAGGTGAATATTTGAGTTATGAGTTTGGTCTTCGTTTGAAACAATGTGGAATAGTTTCACAACTCACACCACCTGGAACACCATAGGGTAATGGTGTGTCCAAACGCGTAACCGTACTTTATTAGATATGATGCAATCTATGATGTCTCACCGATTTACCGCTATTATTTTGGGGTTATGCTTTAGAGACGGCTGCATTCATGATAAATAGGGCACCATCTAAATCCGTTGAGATGACACCATATGAACTGTGGTTTGGCAAGAAACCTAAGTTGTTGTTCCTTAAAGTTTGGGGCTGCGATGCTTATGTGAAAAAGCTTCAACCTGATAAGCTCGAACCCAAATCGGAGAAATGTGTCTTCATAGGATACCCAAAGGAGACTGTTGGGTAAACCTTCTATCACAGATCCGAAGGCAAGATATTCGTTGCTAAAAATGGATCCTTTCTAGAGAAGGAGTTTCTCTCGAAAGAAGTGAGTGGGAGGAAAGTAGAACTTGATGAGGTAATTGTACCTTCTCCCGAATGGTAAAGTAGTTCATCACAGAAATTAGTTCCAGTGATTCCTACACCAATTAGTGAGGAAGCTAATGATGATTATCATGAAACTTCAGATCAAGTTACTACCGAACCTCGTAGGTCAACCAGATTAAGATCCGCACCAGAGTGGTACGGTAATCCTGTTCTGGAGGTGATGTTACTCGACCATGACGAACCTACGAACTATGAGGAAGCGATGATGAGCCCAGATTCCGCGAAATGGCTTGAGGCCATGAAATTTGACATGGGATCCATGTATGAGAACAAAGTATAGACTTTGGTCGACTTGCCCGATGACCGGCAAGCAATAGAGAATAAATGGATCTTCAAGAAGAAGACTGACGCTGACGGTAATGTTACTTTCTACAAAGCTCGACTTGTTGCGAAAGGTTTTCGACAAGTTCAAAGAGTTGACTACGATGAAACCTTCTCACCCTTAGCGATGCTTAAGTCTGTCCGAATCATGTTAGCAATTGCCGCATTTTATGATTATGAAATTTGGCAAATGGATGTCAAAACTGAATTCCTTAATGGATATCTTAAAGAAGAGTTGTATGTGATGCAACCAGAAGGATTTGTCGGTCCTAAAGGTGCTAACAAAGTGTGCAAGCTCTAGTGATCCATTTATGGACTGGTGCAAGCCTCTCAGAGTTGGAATATACGCTTTGATAGTGTGATCAAAGCATATGGTTTTATACAGACTTTTGGAGAAGCCTGCATTTACAAGAAAATGAGTGGGGGCTCTGTAGCATTTCTAATATTATATGTGGATGACATATTGTTGATTGGAAATAATACAGAATTTCTGAATAGCATAAAAGGATACTTGAATAAGAATTTTTCAATGAAAGACCTCGGTGAAGCTACTTATATATTGGGCATCAAGATTTATAGAGATAGATCAAGACGCTTAATTGGACCTTAATAAAGCACATACCTTGATAAAGTCTTGAAGAAGTTCAAAATGGATCAGTCGAAGAAAGGGTTCTTGCCTGTGTTACTAGGTGTGAAGTTGAGTCAGACTCAATGCCCGACCACTCCAGAAGATAGAGAGAAAATGAAAGTCATTCCCTATGCCTCAGCCATAGGCTATCATGTATGAAATGCTGTGTACCAGACCTGATGTGTGCCTTGCTATTAGTTTAGCAGGGAGGTATCAAAGTAATCCAGGAGTGGATCACTGGACAACGGTCAAGAACATCCTGAAATACCTAAAAAGGACTAAGGATATGTTTCTCGTTTATGGAGGTGACAAATATCTCATTGTAAATGGTTACCTCGATGCAAGCTTTGACACTGATCCGAATGACTCTAAGTCACAAACCGGATACGTATTTATATTGAATGGTGGAGCTGTCAGTTGGTGCAGTTCCAAGCAGAGCGTCATGGCGGGATCTACGTGTGAAGCAGAGTACGTAGCTGCTTCGGAAGCAACAAATGAAGGAGTCTGGATGAAGGAGTTAATATCCAATCTAGGTGTAATACCTAGTGCATCGGGTCCAATGGAAATCTTTTGTGACAATACTGGTGCAATACGCAGGGTCCGCACGCTTAACGTTCGATGACGATTTGTATTATGAGTTATGTGATTTGATGACTGAAGTTTGTCCGGAGTCCCGGATGAGATCATGGACATGACGAGGAGTCTCGAAATGGTCGAGAGGTAAAGAGCGATATATTGGAAGGTTATATTCGGACACCGGAATGGTTCTGAAGTGTTTCGGGTATTTTTTGGAGTACCGGGAGGTTACCAGACCCCCCCGGGAGAGTAATGGGCCTTAATGGGCTTTTGGGGCAAGGAGAGAAGGGCCTCATGGGGTGGCCGCACGCCCCCCCATGGCTGGTCTGAATTGGACTAGGAGGGGGCGCCCCCCTCTTTCCTTCTCCCCTCTTCCTCCTTCCCTCCTTCTCCTAGTTGGAATAGGAAGGGGGGGGGGCGTATCCTTCTTGGACCGGGAGTCCAAGTAGGACTCCCCCCTTTGGCGTTCCCCCCTTGGGCCGGCGCCCTCTTCCTCCCTCCTTTATATACGTGGGAGGGGGCACACCAAGTCTTCTCTTATCCGTGTGTGGTGCCCCCCTCCATAGTTACACACCTCGGTCGTATCGACGTAGTGCTTAGGCGAAGCCCTGCGCCGGTAACTTCATCATCACCATCAACACGCCATCATGCTGACGAAACTCTCCCTCGCCCTCAACTGGATCAAGAGATCGAGGGATGTTGAGGGAGTCCTGGATTAGGGGGTGTTCGGATAGCCGAACTATACCGGACTCCTGGACTATGAAGATACAAGATTGAAGACTCCGTCCCGTGTCCGGAAGGGACTTTCCTTAGCGTGGAAGGCAAGCTTGGCGATACGTATATGAAGATCTCCTACCATTGTAACCGACTCTATCTAACCCTAACCCTATCCGGTGTCTATATAAACCGGAGTGTTTTAGTCCGTAGGACAACATACACATCAACAATCATACCATAGGCTAGCTTCTAGGGTTTAGCCTCTCTGATCTCGTGGTAGATCTACTCTTGTACTACCCATATCATCAATATTAATCAAGCAGGACGTAGGGTTTTACCTCCATCGAGAGGGCCCGAACCTGGGTAAAACTTTGTGTCCCTTGCCTCCTGTTACCATCCGGCCTAGACGCACAGTTCGGGACCCCCTACCCGAGATCCGCCGGTTTTGACACCGAAATTGGTGCTTTCATTGAGAGTTCCTCTGTGTCGTCGCCATCAGGAAGGATGCCTCGCCCCGTCTTTAAAGACGGCACCGTTGCTAAGGGAGCTTTGGCTGTTGGCCAAACCCTCCAACTAGGTGGTTTTCTTATGACCACCTATTCGACTTCCGCGCCGATGATGACCTCTCGAGCCATCGAAAACAATCTTCATGTCAACTCAGAACTTGCCAAGCAGTTAGATCCAATAGAGCTTTCCTCCATAAACGAGCTCTTGGATCGCTTCGCCGCCCTGGGAGTCGCTACGGATTACGACCAGATTAGGCCTAAAACCGATCTGAGAGAGATTAACTCTCCCCAAGCCACCCATCACGTTGCTGTGGTAGAGGGACAATGCGGCGACCCTTCATCTATCTTAAGGACTCGCTACGTCCGGATTCCCGATCCCTCCAAGCCGGATGTCCGCGGAGGGGAGGATATCACTCAAGACCTGAACTTAGAATCAGGCGATGGACTGGATTCATTGGATGACATCCAGGAATCCAAATTTTCGAGTTCGGAAATTCCTCGGCCTCTGAGCCTCAGAAGGGGTAAGGCTCCGGATTTAATTCCACCCACCCACCCGAACATTAGCGATCTATCCCAAATCAGGCAAGAGCCCAAAGAAACAGTACATCATTACTGGGCCAGATTCCTCCTGGTTATGAACAGGATAAAGGGCTGTCGCGAGGAAGACGCAATTTCATTCTTCTGCAATAATTGCATGGACAAGGGAATACTCAACACCATAAGTCGCCGTGATATTACATGCTTCGCTGACTTAGCGTCCATAGTACGAAAGTACTGTGCGATGGAAAGCGCCTAGAAAACCGAAACAAAATTTTGGGACAATCCGGCCCTTAAGGCAAGCCCCAGTCCGAAATAAAAGGGTGCATCATCGCCAGACACCCGGGTCAAACACCAAAAGGCAAAAACCCTCTACAGGTCATGGAACCGTACTGGAAGGATGGCTTAATGGACCCTGTAAAATTCATAGTACAAAGGACGCCACACCAACTCATAGCCTTAGAGCATGTTGGATACTCCGGCAGGTGGCCAAAATTGGCGAAAACCTCCTAATTCAGGAGGCCACAGAAAGCCACCCCAGAGACACCAATACGGTATTAACAGTCTTCGAGACCTTCGCATCAAATAATATGCGAAAAAGGACACTCCGCAGCCTTGCCGAAGTCTACCAAGTGGCAACAATAAACCCATGGAGTGACACGGCCATCATCTTTAACGCCAGTGATGAACCTAAATTCCGAACAGCCCAAGCACCAGCTGCATTGGTCCTCAGTCCAATAGTGGACGACTTTCGGCTTACCAAGGTACTCATGGACGGCGGCAGCGGATTGAACCTCATTTATGAGGAAACTCTTCAAAAAATGGATATAGACTGGAACCGCATCATGCGAAGCAGCACAACCTTTAGAGGAATAATCCCCAGTCGGGAAGCGCGCTGTACAGGAAAAATCACACTAGATGTGGTGTTCGGCACGCCGGACAATTACAGGTCCGAAGAGGTCACGTTCCATGTGGCCTCGTTCAGCAGCGGTTATCACGCTTTGCTAGGGCAGGAAGCATTCACAATCTTCCAAGCAATACCCCATTACGGGTACATGAAGCTCAAGATGCCCGGGCCTAATGGGATCATCACTCACGCTAGTGATCCGGACATAGCACTCCGCGCCGAAAACAAGACAACCTCACTGGCCCTCGAGGCACTATCCGAAGCCCTAGCGGCTGAGGAGCTGACTGCGCTGCGCTCTACGGTGAATAGGGACGATGTGGTACTCGACAAAAGATCCAAATCCACCTCCTTTAAACCAGCGGACGAAATAGTCAAATTCCAAGTCCATCCAACGGACCCCAATAAAACAGCTTCCATCGGGGCACAGCTAAACCCTAATGTCGCCGCCGCATTGCGAGAGTTTCTATGAGAGAACTGGGACATTTTTGCCTGGCACCCTTCAGACATGCCAGGAATCCCACGCAGGCTGGCCGAACACAGCTTAAATATCCAAACAAGATTCAAACCTGTCAAACAGGCTCTCCGGCGTTTTTCCGAACCTAAGAGACAGGCTATGGGAGAGGAGCTAGCAAAGCTATTAGAGGCCGGATTCATCAGAGATATAAAACATCCGGACTGGCTAGCAAACCTGGTGATGGTACCAAAGAAGGACAAATCCTGGCGCTTGTGTGTTGATTTTAAAGACCTTAACAAGGCTTGCCCAAAGGATCCCTTCCCCCTCCCCCGCATCGATCAAATTATCGATGCGACCGCAGGACACGATCCGCTGTGTTTCCTCGACGCATATTCTGGCTACCATCAAATCAAGATGGCAGAACCAGACCAAGCCACAACGACATTTATCACACCATACGGGCCATTCTGCTTCAACACGATGCCCTTTGGGCTCAAAAACGCCGGCGCAACATATCAGCGCATGATTCAGACATGTTTGGCAAGCCAGATCGGTAAAACAGTGGAGGCATACGTAGATGATGTGGTCGTCAAAACAAGACATGTTGAATCTCTAGTAGACGACTTGAGGCTCACATTTGATAATCTCCGAACATACGACATCAAGCTCAACCCGGAAAAATGCGTTTTTGGCGTTCCAGCCGGAAAGCTCTTGGGCTTCATTGTATCCAGCAGAGGAATTGAAGCAAATCCAGCCAAGATCCAAGCTCTGTCGCATCTGGATATCCCAAAGGACCTCAAACAAATACAAAAGTTAACCGGATGTGTGGCGGCTCTAAGCCACTTTATCTCCCGCTTGGGAGAAAAGGCCCTTCCCCTTTACCGCCTCCTTCGGCGCACCGAACACTTCAAATGGACGGACGCAGCCACGGCCGGACTCGACAAAATAAAAGCCATACTGGCAACAAACCCAGTCCTGGCCGCCCCAAACACCGGCGTACCAATGCTATTGTACATCGCAGCAACACATCAGGTTGTAAGCGCAGTGCTCGTCGTCGAACGGGAAGCGGACGAACACAAATTCCCCCTCAAAGGCCAGTCTATTATGTGTCCACTGTCCTCACTCCCTGCAAATCACGATACCCGCATTATCAAAAGATTGCGTACGCGGTATTCATGGCATCCCAGAAGCTACGACACTACTTTCAAGAGTGTTCAATAACAATAGCCTCGGAAGTACCACTTAACGACATTATAAACAACCGTGACGCAATGGGCCGGACCGCGAAATGGGCCATCGAGCTCCTCCCGTTCGACATAACTTATAAGCCACGACGAGCCATCAAGTCACAAGTTTTGGCCGACTTCGTCGCAGAATGGACGGAGGCCGAACTCCCTAGAGAGTACGTCACATATTCAAATTGGATCATGCATTTCGACGGCTCGAAAATGTTGGCTGGACTGGGGGCTGGCGTCGTTTTGATGTTCCCCACAGGAGACACAGTTCAATACGTACTACAGATTCTTTACACGGACTCCAACAATGCAGTCGAATATGAGGCCCTTCTACATGGTCTCCGGATGGCAGTATCCATGGGCATCCAACGCCTAGAGGTGCGCGGGGACTCGAACCTCGCAATCTCCCAAATAAATGGAGACTTCGATGCCAAGGATCCGAAAATGGCAGCTTACCGCAACATCGTCCTAAAAATGTCAGCCCGAGAAAATAATCAGGCGGCATATGTCCTGGCACGCATCGGCGCAATACGCGATGTAGTCCCCCCCAACATCTTCTTGGAAAGGCTTTTCAAGCCATCCGTGGTATGGGAAGGGGAGCCAAACAATAACAGCCCGGACCCAACCGCACTGCCCGACACCGAACATTCTGACACAGTTGGAGGCTCTGCCATTGAAATAACACCTTCAGCCCATGTAATAATGACCGTCATCGCCCCATGGACAGAATCATTCCTCGCCTACCTTACTAGGCAAGAACTCCACGAGGACCAAAATGAGGCACGCTGCATAGTGCGGCGATCCAAAGCCTACAGAGTCCACGAGGGAGAGCTTTATAAGAAAAGCACTATCGGAGTCCTTCAAAGGTGCATCTCCAAAGAGGAGGGGCGGAATCTCCTGGCTGAAATCCATGCCGGACTCGGCGGTCATCACGCTGCAGCCCGGTCCCTGGTAAGCAAAGCCTTCCGTACAGGCTTTTATTGGCCGACGGCCCGGGCAGACACTCAGGACTTAGTCCAACGATGCACCGGCTGCCAGCTCTTTGCAAACCAAAGCCATATGCCACCCACCACCCTCCAAACTATCCCCATCACTCGGCCCTTTGCGGTCTGGGGGCTTGATATGGTTGGACCCCTTAAAGGCGGAACCCACAAGCACAAATACTTACTGTTCATGGTGGATAAGTTCACCAAATGGATAGAAGCCAAGCCTGTTAAGACGGCCGAATCCGGACCTGTGATAGACTTCATATCCGGGGTTGTACACCGTTATGGCGTCCCCCACAGCATCATCACTGATAATGGCACGAACTTTACGGCCGACAAGGTAAAACTCTGGTGCAAAAACATGGGCATAAAACTCGATTATGCTTCCGTCTATCACCCACAAACTAACGGCCAGGTCGAACGTGCAAATGGTCTTATCATGAGCGGCATCAAACCCAGACTAGTGCGGTCCCTCAAGGAATCTAACATGCACTGGGTAGAGGAGCTCGACTCCGTACTCTGGGGGCTGCGGACCACGCCGAATCGCACCACCGGATACACACCATTCTTCATGGTGTACGGCGCAGAGGTAGTTCTGCCTTGCGACATAATTCATGACTCACCTCGAGTGCGCATGTATGAGGAAAGAGAAGCCGAGCTCGATCGGCAGGACAGTTTGGTCGCATTAGAGGAGGAGCGTGACGTGGCGAAAGCCCGTTCCGCATTCTATCAACAGCAAGCTCGAAGATACCAAAGCAGAGAAGTACGGGCCAAAAATTACAACGTTGGCGAATTAGTTCTACGCCTGCCGGACAAGAAAAAGGACAAACTCAAGCCCAAGTGGGAAGGTCCCTTCATAATTGACCAAGTCCTGACTGGTGGAGCGTACCGCCTGCGAAACGCATCGGATAACCGACTCGAGCCGAACCCATGGAACGCAGCCCGTCTCCGAAGATTCTATGCCTAGCGCCGGATCCTGTGTTCATCTCCTTACTCTGTCCATTTTTTATATACTGTCCGTCTTACATTTCTCTCCTTCTCCCTTTTTCTCTCTCTTATAACCTTTAAAGGCTCACAAATTGACGCGCTATCCGTGCTCAATAAACCTGGGGGCTTCTTTAAACAGAAGCTTATTTATACGGGCTTCATGCCTAACACATGTGTCAAACTTCCGCATGTACCTTTTATTCACCATTATATGCATCGATATGACTTAAGTTTTGGCCAAGCTGGGTTGCCTGGCTCCTGTGTTTACCCCTACGTTCCCGATTATTCGGCTAGGTGGTAAAGGGAGCACCTCTGCGATTGTTACTGCCGGATCAGCCGGACGTGTACCTCAGACTGGGTGAAGCCGAAAGCTAGCGTTCTTAAGAGAATATTCGGTCGGTGAACTAAAGATGATCTTTTTCTTTATCTATGTGCCCCCAGGCGTTTTTCCTGCGTTTCTTTTCGCAGCATGGACATGCACTTTAGGGCATGCCCCCCAGGGAAAGGAACCCCTAACGGAACTATTCTCCCTGGAAGATGTTTCTTACTAACCATGTAATATAACATAACTAGTCGGGCACTTGTCTGTTCATGCACTAATGACCCCTATGCCTGGTCTCCATGCATTCCCCGGTTCGTATATAACCGCATGGGAATTCGGACACACTCCGGACCGTCAGGCCCCGAGGTTGAAGCGAAAAGGTCGGCCATGACAAACGATCTACAATCTGGCTAGAAGGCATTATAAATGTCAATTCGATTACATAGTCATTTTGACTGATTGTATTCCTCTTCAATACCATCTAACATGCTATCTAATTTACAGTCCTGCTGGGAGTACTTTGTGGCCAACTCTACTTAGCCGTACACTAATCTTATAGGGATCTCCTTCCCATCGGGCCCTATAGGACCGACCTCGGCCATGTGGTTGGGGTCAGCCTTTGAGTATCGCGTCTTCACCACGGCCCAGGCCTCCCTAGCGCCTTGACGGCAGGTTGATATCTTCCACAATTGGAAGCGCCGCCGTGCTCCCTTCAGCTTCTCCGCAAGCTCTCCAATACCTTCGGGAATGGAGACGGATGGCCACAGGGCCTGGGCGACGCCTCGCATCGCCTGCCGAACTCGATCGAGCAGTTGCGAGAGCTCGAGAAGAATGTCACCCATAGAACCGGGCATCTCCTCCACCGGACGACCTGTTAACACACCTACAGACATTGCTCTGTCAGTCGACTTCCCCGCCAAACTTTCTTTCAAATGGTTCGTTCAAGCACTTACTAAATATGCCGCGCCGAAGCCGCTGATTCTCCTTCACGGAGTCTGATAGCTGGGCACGAACATCTTTCAGCTCGACGCCCAGCTGGGTGTTGGCATCTTGGAGAATGTTCTTCTCCCCCATCACCTTTAATAGCACCCTCTCACCAGCCTTTAGCTGGCGTAGGAGATGTTGCTTTTCCGGATTCAATCCGGCGCCATCTGCAATTTTATTTGTCAGATTTGCACCAAAGCCGCGCTTCACAAAATACTTATCTTTCGAAATGTATATTACCAGAAGGGGCCTCCTTAGGCTCCCCTGCCGCGGCTAGTGCGGCCTCCAATTGGGCTTTGCACTCTTCCAGCTCCTGGGACAGTAGGGAATTCTTTTCTGTAAGAACCTGCATATCAAACGATCCTTAAACCAGTTATTCTAACTGTTTCAAGTCTAAGGGGCTACTGCTACATATATATTTACCAAAATTTTCTTACCCGTATGTCTTTTACATATTGCTCCGTGGCTCTAGCTAGACCATTTTGAGCGGCACGGAGGTGCGCATCTCCCGAATTGAAGGCATCTAACGCCTCTTGGGAGAAGCAAGCGTCGCGAAGAATTGTCCGGCGACGCCTGTGGTTCATGGCACTTTCCACTTCAGAGTTGGTGGCAGACAACCTGTCCGCATCATCCGTCGGAGGAACATCCGGCATGCGCCTTGCGTTCGCCTTCGCCCCCGAACCAGGCTTTGGAGCCTGGCGAGTGGAGGCACGATTGGCAGCCTCTCCGGATATAGTACGGCGAGGTCTATTTGTCCTGAAGGGGGCGCGAGTGTCAAATGTGCCTCGAAGGTATAACAACTGGGATAGAGGGGCGCGCCATACCTTTGCGCTGATGCCTCGGTCCGGTCTGCACCTCTTTTCTGCCCACGGGGCCCTGCGGCCCCTCGTTGGCTTGTTGCCGTAGGTTCGGCCTTCCGCCTCAACAACCTCCCCTGCAAAGTTCGGTTGCAATCAGGAAATTGAACACGCATGGACAGACCCCTATCCGGGTTATTGGGACTTCGATCTCAGGTACCTGGGGCGTCAGGATTAGCCCTGGGTAATCGACCGTAATGGCCACCAAGGTGTTGTCCTCGCTCAATTGATGGAACACTCCATCAATCAGCTCCACAGATATGTCCGAATCCTCTTGAGAGGCCGGGTCGAGAGACCGTCCTAGGTCCTCGGGTTGTGGAGGCGGGCTGCTTATTTCCTTAACAGCCTGGCGCAGTTCCTGCGTTGAGGTCATCAGACTAAGTATTCAACAATGGGAACACTAAACGGATGAGCAAGTAGATGTGACCACTTACCCATCTTGGGGGATTGTGCATAGATAATCCACCCTGTGGGTTGACGCGGAGAAATTCCTCCTCTTCTCCCTTGTACAAAGTGGACAAGATCTTTAATAGAGCGGTAACTGAATCTGGCCCTTTACAGCCGTAGCGGGTGGCGTCGTCCTCCTTGTTGAAATCCCACATGAGGTGGCTTCTATACTGAAGCGGCTGCACCCCCCGCATGATGCATTCGGCCATAACTCCGATCATGGTTAGTCCGGAATGGGCCAACAATCTTATTCGGCCCATCAGGTAAACGATGTTCCTGTCACTTTCCCTTTGAGGGCTCCGTGGACGCCAGCTTAAGCGCTTCTTTAAGGGAGCACTATCGAATTCTGGGAGGCCGATCTGGATAGGATCTGACAGTGGGACGTCTTCTATATAGAACCATTCCGAGGGCCAATCTTCGGACGCCTTCTTTGGAGTTCCGGACAGATTGTTGGGGAACGTAGTAATTTCAAAATTTTCCTACGCACACGCAAGATCATGGTGATGCATAGCAACAAGAGGGGAGAGTGTGATCTACGTACCCTTGTAGACCGACAGCGGAAGCGTTAGCACAACACGGTTGATGTAGTCGTACGTCTTCACGGCCCGACTGATCAAGCACCGAAACTATGGCACCTCCGAGTTTTAGCACACGTTCAGCTGGATGACGATCCCCGGACTCCGATCCAGCAAAGTGTCGGGGAAGAGTTCCGTCAGCACGACGGCGTGGTGACGATCTTGATGTTCTACCGTCGCAGGGCTTCGCCTAAGCACCGCTACAATATTATCGAGGATTATGGTGGAAGGGGGCACCGCACACGGCTAAGAAAACAATCACGTGGATCAACTTGTGTCTCTAGGGGTGCCCCCTGCCCCCGTATATAAAGGAGAAAGGGGAGGAGGCCGGCCGGCCCTATAGGCGCGCCAAGGAGGAGTCCTCCTCCTAGTAGGAGTAGGACTCCTACTAGGAGGGGGAAGGAAGTGGGGAGGGAGAAGGAAAGGGGGGCGCCGCCCCCCCTCTCCTAGTCCAATTCGGACCAGGGGGGAGGAGGCGCGCGGCCCACCCTGGCTTCCCTTCTTTTTAACCACTAAGGCCCATATGGCCCATTACTTCTCCCGGGGGGTTCCGGTAACCCTCCGGTACTCCGGTTTTCTCCGAAATCACCCGGAACACTTCAGGTGTCCGAATATAGCCGTACAATATATCAATCTTTATGTCTCGACCATTTCGAGACTCCTCGTTATGTCCGTGATCACATCCGGGACTCCAAACTAAGTTCGGTACATCAAAACTCATAAACTCATAATATAACTATCATCGAAACCTTAAGCGTGCGGACCCTACGGGTTCGAGAACAATGTAGACATGACCGAGACACGTCTCCGATCAATAACCAATAGCGGAACCTGGATGCTCATATTGGCTCCCACATATTCTACGAAGATCTTTATCGGTCAGACCGCATAACAGCATACATTGTTCCCTTTGTCATCGGTATGTTACTTGCCCGAGATTCGATCGTCGGTATCTCAATACCTAGTTCAATCTCGTTACCGGCAAGTCTCTTTACTCATTTCGTAATACATCATCTCGCAACTAACTCATTAGTTGCAATGCTTGCAAGGCTTATGTGATGTGCATTATCGAGAGGGCCCAGAGATACCTCTCCGACAATCTGAGTGACAAATCCTAATCTCGAAATACGCCAACCCAACATTTACCTTTGGAGACACCTGTGGAGCTCCTTTATAATCACCCAGTTACGTTGTGACATTTGGTAGCACACAAAGTGTTCCTACGGCAAATGGGAGTTGCATAATCTCATAGTCATAGAAACATGTATAAGTCATGAAGAAAGCAATAGCAACATACTAAACGATCGGGTGCTAAGCTAATGGAGGGGTCATGTCAATCACATCATTCTCCTAATAATGTGATCCCGTTAATCAAATGACAACACATGTCTATGGTTAGGAAACATAACCATCTTTGATTAATGAGCTAGTCAATTAGAGGCATACTAGTGACGTTTAGTTTGTCTATGTATTCACACAAGTATTATGTTTCTGGATAATACAATTCTAGCATGAATAATAAACATTTATCATGATATAAGGAAATAAAATAATAACATTATTATTGCCTCTAGGGCATATTTCCTTCAGTCTCCCACTTGCACTAGAGTCAATAATCTAGATTACACAGTAATGATTCTAACACCCATGGAGCTTTGGTGCTGATCATGTTTTGCTCGTGGAAGAGGCTTAGTCAAGGGTCTGCAACATTCAGATCCGTATGTATCTTGCAAATCTCTATGTCTCCCACCTGGACTAGATCCCGGATGGAATTGAAGCGTCTCTTGATGTGCTTGGTTCTCTTGTGAAATCTGGATTCCTTTGCCAGGGCAATTGCACCAGTATTGTCACAAAAGATTTTCATTGGACCCGATGCACTAGGTATGACACCTAGATTGGATATGAACTCCTTCATCCAGACTCCTTCGTTTGCTGCTTCCGAAGCAGTTATGTGCTCCGCTTCACATGTAGATCCCGCCACAATGCTTTGTTTAGAACTGCACCAACTGACAGCTCCACCGTTTAATGTAAACACGTATCCGGTTTGCGATTTAGAATCGTCCGGATCAGTGTCAAAGCTTGCATCAACGTAACCATTTACTATGAGCTCTTTGTCACCTCCATATATGAGAAACATATCCTTAGTCCTTTTCAGGTATTTCAGGATGTTCTTGACCGCTGTCCAGTGATCCACTCCTGGATTACTTTGGTACCTCCCTGCTAGACTTATAGCAAGACACACATCAGGTCTGGTACACAGCATTGCATACATGATAGAGCCTATGGCTGAAGCATAGGGAACATATTTCATTTTCTCTCTATCTTCTGCATTGGTCGGGCATTGAGTCTTACTCAATTTCACACCTTGGAACACAGGCAAGAATCCTTTCTTTGCTTGATCCATTTTGAACTTCTTCAAAATTTTGTCAAGGTATGTGCTTTGTGAAAGTCTAATTAAGCGTCTTGATCTATCTCTATAGATCTTAATGCCCAATATGTAAGCTGCTTCACCGAGGTCTTTCATTGAAAAACTCTTATTCAAGTATCCCTTTATGCTATTCAGAAATTCTATATCATTTCCGATTAGTAATATGTCATCTACATATAATATCATAAATGCTACAGAGCTCCCACTCACTTTCTTGTAAATACAGGCTTCTCCAAAAGTCTGTACAAAACCAAATGCTTTGATCACACTATCAAAGCGTTTATTCCAACTCTGAGAAGCTTGCACCAGTCCATAAATGGATCGCTGGAGCTTGCATACTTTGTTAGCTCCCTTTGGATCGACAAAACCTTCCGGTTGCATCATATACAACTCTTCTTCCAGAAATCCATTTAGGAATGTAGTTTTGACATCCATCTGCCAAATTTCATAATTATAAAATGCGGCAATTGCTAACATGATTCGAACAGACTTAAGCATCGCTACGGGTGAGAAGGTCTCATCGTAGTCAATCCCTTGAACTTGTCGAAAACCTTTTGCGACAAGTCGAGCTTTGTAGATAGTAATATTACCGTCAGCGTCAGTCTTCTTCTTGAAGATCCATTTATTCTCAATTGCTTGCCGATCATTGGGCAAGTCAACCAAAGTCCATACTTTGTTCTCATACATGGATCCCATCTCAGATTTCATGGCTTCAAGCCATTTTGCGGAATCTGGGCTCACCATCGCTTCTTCATAGTTCGTAGGTTCATCATGATCTAGTAGCATGACTTCCAGAATAGGATTACCGTACCACTCTGGTGCGGATCTTACTCTGGTTGATCTACGAGGTTCAGTAGTATCTTGTTCTGAAGTTTCATGATCATCATCATTAGCTTCCTCACTAATTGGTGTAGGTGTCATAGAAACTGGTTTCTGTGATGTACTACTTTCCAATAAGGGAGCAGGTACAGTTACCTCGTCAAGTTCTACTTTCCTCCCACTCACTTATTTCGAGAGAGACTCCTTCTCTAGAAAGTTTCCGAATTTAGCAACAAAAGTCTTGCCTTCGGATCTGTGATAGAAGGTGTATCCAATAGTTTCCTTTGGATATCCTATGAAGACACATTTCTCCGATTTGGGTTTGAGCTTACAGGTTGAAGCTTTTTCACATAAGCATCGCAGTCCCAAACTTTCAGAAACGACAACTTTGGTTTCTTGCTAAACCACAGTTCATAAGGCGTCGTCTCAACGGATTTCGATGGTGCCCTATTTAACGTGAATGCGGCCGTCTCTAGAGCATATCCCCAAAACGATAGCGGTAAATCAGTAAGAGACATCATAGATCACACCATATCTAGTAAAGTACGATTACGATGTTCGGACACACCATTACACTGTGGTGTTCCGGGTGGCGTGAGTTGCGAAACTATTCCGTATTGTTTCAAATGTACACCAAACTCGTAACTAGAATATTCTCCTCCATGATCAGATTGTAGGAATTTTATTTTCTTGTTACGATGATTTTCAACTTCACTCTGAAATTCTTTGAACTTTTCAAATGTTTCAGACTTATGTTTCATTAAGTAGATATACCCATATCTGCTTAAGTCATCTGTGAAGGTGAGAAAATAACGATATCCGCCATGAGCCTCAACATTCATCGGACCACATACATCTGTATGTATGATTTCCAAAAAATCTGTTGCTCTCTCCATAGTACCGGAGAACAGTGTTTTTGTCATCTTACCCATAAGGCACGGTTCGCAAGTACCAAGTGATTCATATCAAGTGGTTCCAAAAGTCCATCAGTATGGAGTTTCTTCATGCGCTTTACACCGATATGACCCAAACGGCAGTGCCACAAATAAGTTGCACTCTCATTATCAACTCTGCATCTTTTAGCTTCAATATTATGAATATGTGTGGCACTACTATAGAGATTTAATAAGAATAGACCACTCTTTAAGGGTGCATGACCATAAAAGATATTACTCATATAAATAGAACAACCATTATTCTCTGATTTAAATGAATAACTGTCTCGCATCAAACAAGATCCAGATATAATGTTCATGCTTAACGCTGGCACCAAATAACAATTATTTAGGTCTAATACTAATCCCGAAGGTAGATGTAGAGGTAGCGTGCCGACCGCGATCACATCGACTTTGGAACCATTTCCCACGTGCATTGTCACCTCGTCCTTAGCCAATCTTCGCTTAATCCGTAGTCCCTGTTTCGAGTTGCAAATGTTAGCAACAGAACCAGTATCAAATACCCAGGTGCTACTGCGAGCATTAGTAAGGTACACATCAATAACATGTATATCACATATACCTTTGTTCACCTTGCCATCCTTCTTATCCGCCAAATACTTGGGGCAGTTCCGCTTCTAGTGACCAGTCTGCTTGCAGTAGAAGCACTCAGTTTCAGGCTTAGGTCCAGGTTTGGGTTTCTTCTCTTGAGTAGCAACTTGCTTGCTATTCTTTTTGAAGTTCCCCTTCTAATTTCCTTTGCCCTTTTTCTTGAAACTAGTGGTCTTATTGACCATCAACACTTGATGCTCCTTCTTGATTTCTACCTCCGCAACTTTCAGCATTGCGAAGAGCTCGGGAATAGTCTTATTCATCCCTTGCATATTATAGTTCATCACAAAGCTCTTGTAGCTTGGTATTAGTGATTGGAGAATTCTGTCAATGACGCAATCATCTGGAAGATTAACTCCCAATTGAATCAAGTGATTATTATACCCAGACATTTTGAGTATATGCTCACTGACAGAACTGTTCTCCTCCATCTTGCAGCTATAGAATTTATTGGAGACTTCATATCTCTCAATCCGGGAATTTGCTTGAAATATTAACTTCAACTCCTGGAACATCTCATATGCTCCATGACGTTCAAAACGTCGTTGAAGTCCCGATTCTAAGCCGTAAAGCATGGCACACTGAACTATCGAGTAGTCATCAGCTTTGCTCTGCCAGACGTTCATAACATCTGGTGTTGCTCCAGCAGAAGGCCTGGCACCCAACGGTGCTTCCAGGACGTAATTCTTCTGTGCAACAATGAGGATAATCCTCAAGTTACGGACCCAGTCCGTATAATTTCTACCATCATCTTTCAACTTTGCTTTCTCAAGGAACGCATTAAAATTCAACGGAACAACAGCACGGGCCATCTATCTACAATCAAACATAAACAGGCAAGATACCATCAGGTACTAAGTTCATGATAAATTTAGGTTCAATTAATCATATTACTAAAGAACTCCCACTTAGATAGACATCCCTCTAATCCTCTAAGTGATTACGTGATCCAAATCAACTAAACCATGTCCGATCATCACGTGAGATGGAGTAGTTTCATTGGTGAACATCACTATGTTGATCATATCTACTATATGATTCACGCTCGACCTTTTGGTCTCCGTGTTCCGAGGCCATATCTGTATATGCTTGGCTCGTCAAGTATAACCTGAGTATTCCGCGTGTGCAACTGTTTTGCACCCATTGTATTTGAACGTAGAGCCTATCACACCCGATCATCACGTGGTGTCTCAGCACGAAGAACTTTCGCAACGGTGCATACTCAGGGAGAACACTTCTTGATAATTAGTGAGAGATCATCTTAAAATGCTACCGTCAATCAAAGCAAGATAAGATGCATAAAAGATAAACATCACATGCAATCAATATAAGTGATATGATATGGCCATCATCATCTTGTGCTTGTGATCTTCATCTTCAAAGCACCGTCGTGATCACCATCGTCACCGGCGCGACACCTTGATCACCATCGTAGCATCGTTGTCGTCTCGCCAATCTTATGCTTCCACGACTATCGCTACCGCTTAGTGATAAAGTAAAGCATTACAGCGCAATTGCATTGCATACAATAAAGCGACAACCATATGGCTCCTGCCAGTTGCCGATAACTTGGTTACAAAACATGATCATCTCATACAATAAAATTTAGCATCATGTCTTGACCATATCACATCACAACATGCCCTGCAAAAACAAGTTAGACGTCCTCTACTTTGTTGTTGCAAGTTTTACGTGGCTGCTACGGGCTTAAGCAAGAACCAATCTTACCTACGCATCAAAACCACAACGATAGTTTTTCAAGTTGGTGCTGTTTTAACCTTCGCAAGGACCGGGCGTAGCCACACTCGGTTCAACTAAAGTTGGAGAAACTGACACCCGCTAGCCACCTTTGTGCAAATCACGTTGGGAGAACCGGTCTCGCGTAAGCGTACGCGTAATGTCGGTCTGGGCCGCTTCGTCCAACAATACCGTCGAACCAAAGTATGACATGCTGGTAAGCAGTATGACTTATATCGCCCACAACTCACTTGTGTTCTACTCGTGCATATAACATCAACACATAAAACCTAGGCTCGGATGCCACTGTTGGGGAACATAGTAATTTCAAAATTTTCCTACGCACATGCAAGATCATGGTGATGTATAGCAACGAGAGGGGAGAGTGTGATCTACGTACCCTTGTAGACCAACAGCGGAAGCGTTAGCACAACGCGGTTGATGTAGTCATATGTCTTCACGGCCTGACCGATCAAGCACCGAAACTACGGCACCTCCAAGTTTTAGCACACGTTCAGCTCGATGACGATCCCCGGACTCCGATCCAGCAAAGTGTCGGGGAAGAGTTCCGTCAGCACGACGGCGTGGTGACGATCTTGATGTTCTACCGTTGTAGGGCTTCGCCTAAGCACCGCTACAATATTATTGAGGATTATGGTGGAAGGGGGCACTGCACACGGCTAAGAAAACGATCACGTGGATCAACTTGTGTCTCTAGGGGTGCCCCCTGCCCCCGTATATAAAGGAGCAAGGGGAGGAGGCCGGCCGGCCCTATAGGCGCGCCAAGGAGGAGTCCTCCTCCTAGTAGGAGTAGGACTCCTACTAGGAGGGGGAAGGAAGTGGGGAGGGAGAAGGAAAGGGGGCGCCGCCCCCCTCTCCTAGTCCAATTCGGACTAGGGGGGAGGAGGCACGCGGCCCACACTGGCTGCCCTTCTCTTTCTCCACTAAGGCCCATATGGCCCATTACTTCTCCCGGGGGGGGGGGTTCCGTTAATCCTCCGGTACTCCGGTTTTCTCCGAAATCACCCGGAACACTTCCGGTGTCCGAATATAGCCGTCCAATATATCAATATTTATGTCTCGACCATTTTGAGACTCCTCGTTATGTCCGTGATCACATCTGGGACTCCGAACTAACTTGGGTACATCAAAACTCATAAACTCATAATATAACTATCATCGAAACCTTAAGCGTGCGGACCCTACGGGTTCGAGAACAATGTAGACATGACCGAGACACGTCTCCGGTCAATAACCAATAGCGGAACCTGGATGCTCATATTGGCTCCCACATATTCTACGAAGATCTTTATCGGTCAGACCGCATAACAACATACGTTGTTCCCTTTGTCATCGGTATGTTACTTGCCTGAGATTCGATTGTCCGTATCTCAATACCTAGTTCAATATCGTTACCGGCAAGTCTCTTTACTCGTTTTGTAATACATCATCTCGCAACTAACTCATTAGTTGCAATGCTTGCAAGGCTTATGTGATGTGCATTACCGAGAGGGCCCATAGATACCTCTCCGACAATCGGAGTCACAAATCCTAATCTCGAAATACGCCAACCCAACATTTACCTTTGGAGACACCTGTATAGCTCCTTTATGATCACCCAGTTATGTTGTTATGTTTGGTAGCACACAAAGTGTTCCTCCGGCAAACGGGAGTTGCATAATCTCATAGTAATAGGAACATGTATAAGTCATGAAGAAAGCAATAGAAACATACTAAACGATCGGGTGCTAAGCTAATGGAATGGGTCATGTCAATCACATATTCTCCTAATAATGTGACCCCGTTAATCAAATGACAACACATGTCTATGGTTAGGAAACATAACCATCTTTGATTAATGAGCTAGTCAAGTAGAGGCATACTAGTGACGTTTAGTTTGTCTATGTATTCACACAAGTATTATGTTTCCAGATAATACAATTCTAGCATGAATAATAAACATTTATCATGATATAAGGAAATAAAATAATAACATTATTATTGCCTCTAGGGCATATTTCCTTCACAGATATCCGGTCTCGGTGATGCGCCATACTTCGGCTCCGCCCACTTGATATATTGACCCTTTCTTGGAACGGGGCACGAGGCAAAATAGCTCCTTCCACAGTCCGAAATGAGCTTCAATACCCAAGAACAGCTCACAAAGGGCTACAAAGCCCGCGATATGCAATACTGAGGTAGGCGTGAGATGATGTAGCTGGAGGCCGTAGAACTCCAGCAGCCCCCGGAGAAATGGGTGGATGGGAAATCCGAGCCCCCTTATTAAGTAAGGGACAAGGCACACCCGCTCTCCTTTGGATGGATTAGGGGCATTCTCTGCTTGCTCTCCGCCGTTGTAGATGGCAAGACCGGCTCGAACTGGGACCATATAGGCCGGGGGTAGAAATCCCTTGGTCTGGAGCGTCACTAGTTCGCTATGCGGAGTGGAACATCTCTCCCAATATCCAGGCTTAGGGCTGGAAGGGCGAGTGGAGGAGTTGCGGCGGCTGGCCATGGTGGAATGGACCTTTGTCAGATGCGCTCTGATGAACACTCGTGGAGGGGAGAAGGTGTGGATTGGATCTAAATCCTCGTCCCCTTAAATAGGGCAGCTCATTTACGCGGCTAGGGGTGTGAACGAAAAAGCACTCAGACTTTTCATATTCATTTGACACATGGGAAATGGCCATTATTGGGCGTAGAAGCTAAGGAGCGCAACATCTACAAGAAACCGGACTTTACTCAAACAGGTACACGGAATTTGGAGGAGAACCCGCCTTGCAATGCCGAAGACGATCTGCGCGCCGGACTTATCGTCATTGAAGCCTGATTCGGGGGCTACTGAGGGAGTCCTAGATTAGGGGGTGTTCGGATAGCCGAACTATACCTTCAAGCCGGACTCCAGGACTATGAAGATACAAGATTGAAGACTCCGTCCCGTGCCTAGAAGGGACTTTCCTTGGCGTGGAAGGCAAGCTTGGCGATACGGATATGAAGATCTCCTACCATTGTAACCGACTCTATGTAACCCTAACCCTATCCGATGTCTATATAAACCGGAGGGTTTTAGTCTGTAGGACAACATACACATCAACAATCATACCATAGGCTAGCTTCTAGGGTTTAGCCTCTCTGATCTCGTGGTGGATCTACTCTTGTACTACCCATATCATCAATATTAATCAAGCAGGACGTAGGGTTTTACCTCCATCGAGAGGGCCCGAACCTGGGTAAAACTTTGTGTCCCTTGCCTCCTGTTACCATCCGGCCTAGACGCACAGTTCGGGACCCCCTACCCGAGATCCGCCGGTTTTGACACCGACAGACATCATCATGCTGAACGTGTGCTGAACACGGAGGTGCCGTACGTTTGGTGCTAGGATCAGTCGGATCGTGAAGACGTTCGACTACATCAACCGTGTTACTAAACACTTCCTCTTTTGGTCTACGAGGGTACGTGGACACACTCTCCCCGCTCGCTGCTATGCATCTCCTAGATAGATCTTGCGTGATTGTAGGTAATTTTTTTGAAATACTGCGTTCCCCAACAGATCCTGCCACAACGCTTTGCTTGGAATTGCACCAACTGACAGCTCCACCATTCAATATAAATACGTATCCGGTTTATGACTTAGAGTCATCCGAACCAGTGTCAAAGCTAGCATCAATGTAACCATTTACGACAAGCTCTTTGTCACCTCCATAAACGAGAAACATATCCTTAGTCCTTTTCAGGTACTTCGGGATGTTCTTGACTGATGTCAAGTGATCCACTCCTGGATTACTTTGGTACCTCCCTGCCAGACTTATAGCAAGGCACACATCAGGTCTGGTACACAGCATAGCATACATGATAGAACCTATGGTTGAGGCATAGGGAATGAATTTCATTTTCTCTCTATCTTTTGTAGTGGTCGGGCATTGAGTCTGACTCAACTTCACACCTTGTAACACAGGCAAGAACCTTTCTTTGACTGATCCAGTTTGAACTTCTTCAAAACTTTATCAAGGTATGTGCTTTGTGTAAGTCCTATTAAGCATCTTGATCTATCTGTAAGGCTTCACCGGCCCACTCTACTCCCAAACGCCATCCAGGCCATTCCTCTACTCAACACCATCCATGCCATTCCTCTACTCACCAACACCTCCTGTTCTTCACCGGCAATGGCAGCCTCACATCGCAGCCGAACCAGTGAAACCTTGTTCTCCCCTCCGCATGGGCATCCACTGTATCTATAATTTTTGATACGTCTCCAACGTATCTATACTTTTTGATTGTTCCATGCTATTATATTGTCTATTTTGGATGTTAATGGGCTTATTTATACACTTTTATATTATTTTTGGGACTAACCTACTAACCGAAGGCCCAACACAAATTGCTGTTTTCTTTCCTATTTCAGTGTTTCACAGAAAAGGAATATCAAATGGAATCCAAACGGAATAAAACCTTCGGGAGAGTTATTTTTGGAACAAACATGATCCAGGGGACTTGAAGTGGACGTCAAGCAACCAACGAGGAGCCCACGAGGCAGGGGGCGCACCTACCCCCTGGGCGCGCCCTCCATCCTCATGGGCCCCTCATGGCTCCACCGACCTACTTCTTCCTCCTATATATATTCATATACCCCGAAAACATCTAGGAGCACCACGAAACCCTAGTTCCACTGCCGCAAACTTCTGTACCCAAGAGATCCCATCTTGGGGCCTTTTCCGGAGCTCCGCCGGAGGGGGAATCGATCACGGAGGGCCTCTACATCAACTCCATGGCCCCTCCGATGATGTGTGAGTAGTTTACTTCAGACCTTCAGGTCCATAGTTATTAGCTAGATGGCTTCTTCTCTCTCTTTGGATCTCAATACAATGTTCTCCTCGATCTTCTTGGAGATCTATTTGATGTAACTCTTTTTGCGGTGTGTTTGTTGAGACCCGATGAATTGTGGGTTTATGATCAAGTTTATCTATGAAAAATATTTGATTCTTCTCTAGAATCTTTTATGTATGATTGGTTATCTTTACAAGTCTCTTCGAATTATCAGTTTGGTTTGGCCTACTAGATTGATCTTTCTTGCAATGGGAAAAGTGCTTAGCTTTGGGTTCAATCTTGCGGTGTCCTTTCCTAGTGAAAGCAGGGGCAGCAAGGCACGTATTGTATTGTTGCCATCGAGGATAAAAAGATGGGGTTTATATCATATTGCTTGAGTTTATCCCTCTATATCATGTCATATTGCCTAATGCGTTACTCTGTTCTTATGAACTTAATATTCTAGATGCATGCTGGATAGCGGTCGATGTGTGGAGTAATAGTAGTAGATGCAGAATCATTTTGGTCTACTTGTCGCGGACGTGATGCCTATATACATGATAATGCCTAGATATGCTCATAATTATGCACTTTTCTATCAATTGCTCGACAGTAATTTGTCCACCCACCGTAATACTTATGCTATCTTGAGAGAAGCCACTAGTGAAACCTATGGCCCCTGGGTCTATTCTCCTTTATATTAATCTTCAGTCAACAAGCTATTTCTATTACCATTTATTTTGCAATCTTTACTTCCAATCTATATCATAAAATTAACAAAAATATTTATCTTATTATTATTATCTCTATCAGATCTCACTCTCGTAAGTGATCGTGAAGGGATTGACAACCCCTTTATCGCGTTGGTTGTGAGGTTCTTATTTGTTTCTATAGGTATGAGGGACTTGGATGTAGTCTCCTACTGGATTGATACCTTGGTTCTCAAAAACTGAGGGAAATACTTACGGTACTTACACTATTTGCCATTTACGGCACAAACTCTTATCCCTCGCATTACATTATTTGCCATTTTCCTCTTGTTTTCCTCTCCCCCACTTCACCTTTGCCTTTTCTTTGCCTTTTTCCCATATTTATCTTTGTTTGTGTTTCCATGCGCCTTCTATTTTCTTGCATCTTTGCTTGCTAAAAATTTGTTGATATGGATCCACTTAAAGTGTTCTACTTGGATCATCTTCGATCCTTATGCGCTCGTGCTGAAACCCCAACTAGCCTAGTTGATGGGAAATCTTTAGATGAGCATGCTCATTTTGTGCGTCAACCGTTTGTCTAAAAAAGGGAGACTCTTATGGGATCAAATAAACAGATTGTTGTGTTATGCTTGGAATCTTTGTGGAATTTGTGATTTTACTTATTGCTCTAAGAACCCTAAAAAACACCTCCCCTACCTATGTGAGTTTAATGATAATGAAATCTTATCTTCTTATGAAAAGGGTGTTTATAGTTACTACAATATCGAACAAACTGAAGAATTTGTTGCTTTTAAAGGTGCTTATGAAGTTGCTTCTTTGATTGAAAAGTATGATGTTACTCTCTACGAATCTGAAAATTTTGACATACTTAAATATTGCTATGAAAACTATGCTCATAATGTCTATGTCAAAGAATTTATTGAAAGAATGACCATTGCTTCGGAAGAAAATAATGATATGCATGAATCTATAGATAATTATGATTCTGATGATTTGATTGAAATATCCCTTTATGAACATGATGCTTGCTATTCTTGTGGCCATGATGCCAATATTTATGAAGATGAGTTTGCTATAGTTCCTTATGTTAAACATGAGATCATTGCTATTGCACCCATACTTGATAGTTCCTTCGATGAAAAGCATGATTGCAATGATGTTATTATAAATTTTATTAATGTCAATTGTGCTAATAATATGCAAAACCCTAAGCTTGGGGATGCTAGTTTTGCTATGTCCTCTACTTGTTGCAATGATCATGATTGGGGTGATTCTCTTTTGATCTTGAAAATTTATTTAAGCCCCATGATGAATATGAGATTGATAATGTTTGCAATAATATTGAAAGTGGTTTTGGAAGAGTGTCAACTTTAGATCCCACATACTTGGAGAATGTTCAATCTTACAAAGTTTTTGATAAAAGTGGGTTTGGAGAGGTCATGACTTTAGTTAATGTTAATCGCACTATTTCGGAAGAGTGTGAACTTCGCATGCATGTGGATCGTGCTGAAAATATTTTATGTGATTTTTGTGAATTTGCTTATGATCCCACATGTAATTATTATGAGAGAGGATAATATGGTTGTAGAAATTTTCATGTTGCCAAATTACCTCTCGTTATGTTGAGATTGTTATTGTTTCTTTCCTCTTCCTTGCATATGCTAGTTTTTGCTTGCTATGATAATTTGTTTGCCTATAAGATGCCTATGCATAGGAAGTATGTTAGAACTAGATGTGTTTTTCATATGCCTTATGATGCTCTTTTTGTGCTTTAATTCTTGTTTTTCGTGTGAGCATCGTTGAAATCTTATGCCTAGCTTGGGGCGTTAAACGATAGCGCTTATTGGGAGGCAACCCAATTTTATTTTTGTTTCTTGCTTTTTGGTTCTGTTTAGTAATAAATAATTTATCTAGCCTCTGTTTAGATGTGGTTTTATGCTTTTAATTAGTGTTTGTGCCAAGTAGAACCTTTGCGAAGACTTGGGGAAAGTCTTTGCGATCTTGCTGTAAAAAACAGAAACTTTAGCGCTCACGAGATTTGCTGCCATTTTTTTACTGGAGAGTGACATTAAGTTGATTCTTATTTCAGATGATTAATAGATAAATTCCTCACGTCCAGAAATTTATTTTAGAATTTTTGGGGTTACATAAGTATTCGAAACCTACAGATTACTACAGACTGTTCTGTTTTTGACAGATTCTGTTTTTCGTGCGTTGTTTGCTTATTTTGATGAATCTATGGCTAGTATCGGAGGTTATGAACCATAGAGAAGTTGGAATACAGTAGGTTTAACACCAATATAAATAAATAATGAGTTCATTACAGTACCTTAAGTGGTGGTTTGTTTTCTTATACTAACGGAGCTCATGAGATTTTCTGTTTAAGTTTTGTGTTGTGAAGTTTTCAAGTTTTGGGTAAAGATTGGATGGATTATGGAATAAGGAGTGGCAAGAGCCTAAGCTTGGGGATTCCCAAGGCACTCCAAGGTAAAATTCAAGGACAACCAAAAGCCTAAGTTTGGGGATGCCCCGGAAGGCATCCCCTCCTTCGTCTTCTTCTATCAGTAACTTTACTTGAGGCTATATTTTTATTCACCACATGATATGTGTTTTTCTTGGAGCGTCTTGTATGACTTGAGTCTTTGATTTTTAGTTTACCACAATCATCCTTGCTGTACACACCTTTTGGTAGAGACTCACATGAATTGGAATTTATTAGAATACTCTATGTGCTTCACTTATATCTTTTGAGCTAGATAATTTTGCTCTAGTGCTCCACTTATATCTTTTAGAGCACGGTGGTGGTTTTATTCTATAGAAATTATTGATCTCTCATGCTTCACTTATATCATTTTGAGAGTCCCTTATAACAGCATGGTAATTTGCTTTGGTTATGAAACTAGTCCTAATATGATAGGCATCCAAGATGGGTATAATAAAAACTATCATAGAAAGTGCATTGAATACTATGAGAAGTTCGATACTTGATAATTGTTTTGAGATATAAAGGTGGTGATATTAGGGTGTGCTAGTTGAGTAGTTGTGAATTTGAGAAATACTTGTGTTGAAGTTTGCAAGTCTCGTAGCATGCACGTATGGTAACCGTTGTGTAACAAATTTGAAACATGAGGTGTTCTTTGATTGTATTCCTTATGAGTGGCGGTCGGGGACGAGCGATGGTCTTTTCCTACCAATCTATCCCCCTAGGAGAATGCGCGTAGTGCTTGGTTTTTGATGACTTTTAGATTTTTGCAATAAGTATGTGAGTTCTTTATGACTAATGTTGAGTCCATGGATTATACGCACTCTCACCCTTCCATCATTGCTAGCCTCCGGTACCGTGCATTGCCCTTTCTCACCTTGAGAGTTGGTGCAAACTTTGCCGGTGCATCCAAACCCCATGATATGATACGCTCTATCACACATAAACCTCCTTATATCTTCCTCAAAACAGCCACCATACCTACCTATTATGGCATTTCCATAGCCATTCCGAGATATATTGCCATGCAACTTTCCACCTTCCGTTCATCATGACATGCTTCATCATTGTCATATTGCTTTGCATGATCATGTAGTTGACATCGTATTTGTGGCAAAGCCACCATGCATAATTTTTCATACATGTCACTCTTGATTCATTGCCCTTCCCGGTATACCACCGGAGGCATTCATATAGAGTCATATCTTGTTCTAGTATCGAGTTGTAATCATTGAGTTGTAAATAAATAGAAGTGTGATGATCATCATTAATAGAGCATTGTCCCAAATAAAAAAAGAGAAAAAAAGAAAGGCCAAAAAAAGAAAGCCCCCCCAAAGAAATAAAAAGGGGCAATGCTACTATCCTTTTTTCCACACTCGTGCTTCAAAGTAGCACCATGATCTTTATGATAGAGAGTCTCTTGTTTTGTTACTTTCATATACTAGTGGGAATTTTTCATTATAGAACTTGGCTTGTATATTCGAACAATGGGCTTCCTCAAATGCCCTAGGTCTTCGTGAGCAAGCAAGTTGGATGCACACCCACTTAGTTTCTTTTGTTGAGCTTTCATACATTTATAGCTCTAGTGCATCCGTTGCATGGCAATCCATACTCCTTGCATTGACATCAATTTATGGGCATCTCCCTAGCCCATTGATTAGCCCCGTCGATGTGAGACTTTCTCCTTTTTTGTCTTCTCGACATAACCCCCTATCATTATTCTATTCCACCCATAGTGCTATATCCATGGCTCACGCTCATGTATTGCGTGAAAGTTGAAAAAAGTTTGAGATTACTAAAGTATGAAAAAAATGCCTGGCTTGTCATCGGGGTTGTGCATGATGAGAGCATTCTTGTGTGACGAAAATGGAGCATGACAAAACTATATGATTTTGTAGGGATGAACTTTCTTTTGCCATGTTATTTTGAGAAGACGTGATTGCTTAGTTAGTATGCTTGAAGTATTATTATTTTTATGTCAATATTAAACTTTTGTCTTGAATCTCTTGGATATGAACATTCATGCCACAATAAACAAAATTACATTGAGAATTATGCTAGGTAGCATTCCACATCAAAAATTCCGTTTTTATCATTTACCTACTCGAGGACGAGCAGGAATTAAGCTTGGGGATGCTTGATACCTCTCCAATGTATCTATAATTTTTGATTGTTCCATGCTATTATATTATCTGTTTTGGATGTTAATGAGCTTATTTATACACTTTTATATTATTTTTGGGACTAACCTACTAACCCAAGGCCCAGTGCAAATTGCTTTTTTTTGCCTATTTCAGTGTTTCACAGAAAAGGAATATCAAACGGAATCCAAACGGAATAAAACCTTCGGGAGAGTTATTTTTGGAACAAACGTGATCCAGGGGACTTGGAGTGGATGTCAAGAAATGAACGAGGAGGCCACGAGGCACGGGGGCGCGCCTACCCCCCTGGGCGTGCCCTCCACCCTCGTGGGCCCCTCGTGGCTCCACCGACCTACTTCTTCCTCCTATATATATATATATATATATATATATATATATATATATATATATATATATATTCATATACCCTGAAAACATCCAGGAGCACCACGAAACCCTATTTCCACCGCCGCAACCTTCTGTACCCAAGAGATCCCATCTTGGGGCCTTTTCCGGAGCTCCGCCGGAGGGGGAATCGATCACGGAGGGCCTCTATATCAAGTCCATGGCCCCTCCGATGATGTGTGAGTAGTTTACTTCAGACCTTCGGGTCCATAGTTATTAGCTAGATGACTTCTTCTCTCTCTTTGGATCTCAATACAATGTTCTCCTCGATCTTCTTGGGGATCTATTTGATGTAACTCTTTTTGCGGTGTGTTTGTCGAGATCCGATGAATTGTGGGTTTATGATCAAGTTTATCTATGAACAATATTTGATTCTTCTCTGAAATCTTTTATGTATGATTGGTTATCTTTGTAAGTCTCTTCGAATTATCAGTTTGGTTTGGCCTACTAGATTGATCTTTCTTGCAATGGGAGAAGTGCTTAGCTTTGGGTTCAATCTTGCGGTGTCCTTTCCCAGTGATAGCAGGGGCAGCAAGGCACGTATTGTATTGTTGCCATCGAGGATAAAAAGATGGGGTTTATATCATATTGCTTGAGTTTATCCCTCTACATCATGTCATCTTGCCTAATGCGTTACTCTGTTCTTATGAACTTAATACTCTAGATGCATGCTGGATAGCGGTCGATGTGTGGAGTAATAGTAGTAGATGCAGAATCGTTTCGGTCTACTTGTCGTGGACATGATGCCTATATACATGATCGTGCCTAGATATTCTCATAATTATGCACTTTTCTATCAATTGCTCGACAGTAATTTGTTCACCCACCGTAATACTTATGCTATCTTGAGAGAAGCCACTAGTGAAACCTATGGCCCCCAGGTCTATTCTCCTTTATATTAATCTTCAGTCAACAAGCTATTTCTATTATCGTTTATTTTGCAATCTTTACTTCCAGTCTATATCATAAAAATACCAAAAATATTTATCTTATTATTATTATATCTATCAGATCTTACTCTCGTAAGTGACTGTGAAGGGATTGACAACCCCTTTATCGCGTTGGTTGCGAGGTTCTTATTTGTTTGTGTAGGTACGAGGGACTTGCGTGTAGTCTTCTACTGGATTGATACCTTAGTTCTCAAAAACTGAGGGAAATACTTACGCTACTTTGCTGCATCACCCTTTCCTCTTCAATGAAAAACCAACGCAATGCTCAAGAGGTAGCATGCCCCTGTATTATGCGAAAACAAATAATTTCTCCCCCTGACAGGTTTGACCCACCAGCTACATCTTCGCACGCAAGGAAGTGCTTGCTTTATTACGCGGAAATAAAAAGTTTCCTCTCCCTGACAGCTGGGACCCACCAGCTTTATTATGACCCTTTTCGTGAAAATATAGATTGTACTGAAGATGCTAAATTGTTTCTTTTTATTCTAACTCAAAAAAGAAGAAATAAAAAAAACAGAAAACATCTTTGCACGCAAGGAAGTGCCACCTTATTACGCGATTTTTTATTCCCCTGCTAGCTGGGACCCACCAGATTTGGAGGCTGACTTGTGGGCCTACTAAGTTAACGCGTATGCAGAGCTTTGTTATCTTAGTCAATAAACGATTCTAGCTGCACTGACCGTTCAATGTTAATCCAACGGCTAAGCTGCGTCTTCAACCTCTGGTCTTGTTGCTCCAGCCGCCCAAACCTGTGCCAGTCGTACCGCCTGCTCCAGCCTCCCGTGGCCGGCTGTGCTGCCGTGCAGGACTCACCGCTCGACCATACTACTACTGGCCAAGCCTTCCCTCTACTCACCCACACCCCTTGTTATTCTCCAAAGACGACAGCCTCAAACCGCAACCGAAGCAGTCAACCCTCGTACTCCCCCCCGTGTGGGCATCCACTGCTGCGTATTCCCCGGCTTCGGGTCATTCCTTTCCTAGGTCGTGCCATCGTCCACCACCTTGTTGCTCTCAGGTGGTACGGCATCGTCAACGAGGTCAACGAATGACAACCATTAGAAGAGGACTACAAGTGGAGAGGCTGACAGCTAGGTCCATGGCCGCACGCAAGGAAGTGCCTCCTTATTACGTGCAAAATAATGATTCCTCCACCTGAGACCTGGACCTACCGGAAGGGCCTCTATATTTCGCGAAAAAATGTCCCCCCTGATGAAGATATGTACCTAGGGTAGGGTCATAGGCCTGACCTAGACACCCTCCCCTAGGACGTCACCCCAAAACCAGAAGCATTCGAAGAGGAGTCATCATCCACTCGACCATGAGGACTTCCACTCGGAAGACTTGAAGTCACTCGACCGCAGAGACTGTCACTCGACCACCAGAAGGTCTAAGGTCGCTCCGGACTACAATGGTCGGACATCACCTCATAGCTTTAATGGCCATTATGTCTTTTTATTCACTAGCATTACCAGTAACGTCTCCCCTTTAATGTACCTTAAACCCTTTGTAACGTGGGTCGGCTGGGGTCCTCGCGCACTCTATATAAGCCACCCCCTCCATAGGCACAAGGGTTTGCATCTTTTGTAAACTCACACACACATATAATCCAGTCGACCGCCTCCGGGCACCGAGACATAGGGCTGTTACTTCTTCCGAGAAGGGCCTGAACTCGTAAAACTCGTGTGTACAACTACTCCATAGCTAGGATCTTGCCTCCTCATACCTACCCCCATTCTACTGTCAGTCTTAAAACCACGACAGTTGGCGCCCACCATGGGGCAGGTGTCCTAGCAGTTTATTGGAGAAGTTGCGATTCTTCTGATTCCCATCATCATGGTTTCCGGCGGAGGGTTGGTAGGAGGCCGCGAGATCCGTCTCGGTGCGCTTGTCTTCATCACCGACGACTCTGCTTGGCTCCACGAGGCTCCACTCGACGTCGAGGCGCTCCCCGTCCACAGGGCGACGCACTTCCGCGCCTGCGTCCGCGGTGTCCTTCTTCGACAGCCGTCGACTCAGTACCGGTCGGCTCTTACGGCATCCTCGCTTCCCATTGTTCGTCGGTGCCAGCGATCCGGTCGGTCGCGGCTTCAGCGATGGGTGCGGCATGCGGTGGCCTGCCAATCGGCCACTCCACAACTCGCGGCAATCGAGCCTGATGAAACTCTCTACAGCCTGTTCGAATGGCTCCGTCGAGACAACATCCGAGTGCGACAGCAGCGACCCCGTGGCGGAAGTCTTGATGGTCAATGGACCACGTAGTCGTCCTGGATTCACCCGTGAAGACGGGGGCGATGGCGTCAGCGATCCATCACATGTCCATGAGGAGTACCGCCCTGAACCCCTCTCTTTGCAGCGGAGGGAAGATCTTCGTCGCCGTAATATGGATGCACTTCACACTCCTATCGTTGGAGAAACCCCCGAGGCCCAGGCCTTGGAGGAGGCGCGTCTGGCCAACTTGGCTGAGCGCACTCGACTGGAGAATCTCCAGCGCGCACTCGACGAGCGTGCTCGACAGCGGATTCCCGAGTCCAGTCGATGACAACTTTTTCTGCCTTCGACTCAGGTATACCGAACTCCGATCCAGAATCTCAGAGCTGCAGCTCGAATAGCAGAGTCAATTCAACCTTCCCAGTCAGAAGCTGGCCGAGGTTTGATGCAGATCCGGGCTTTACTCCAGGCAACGGGGGAGCAGAATACAACAGTATCTCAGTCGCGGAATAGGATTCATAGCAGGTCTGTGGTGGCGGATACTGTCCAATCTGCTCATAGCCCAAGATCGCCTCCGTGGCATGAGGGACATGGATACCAACAGGATCAGTACAGGAACCATGGGCAGTATGATCATCGACTCGACCATGATGATCGTCGTCGAGTGCCCACGCCTCCTCCAAGGAGTTGGTCATACGTGCCTCGGCGGCAAGATGACAGGCACCCCCATAGCGGCAAATGAAGATTTCCTTTCGACCCCAGAGAGCTAGGCTTTGATGCAAGGTCTATCCTTGTTCAAGGTCTGGTTGATAGGAACAGAGCTCACAGAGAAGGCCACGATAGAGATCATCTGACTGGAAGCATGGTGCACGTTTCAGGACCTGAGTGTTTCAGTAGAGCCATCAGAGCAGCAGTGATTGCTCCCAACTTCAGGTTGGCGACTGGAGTCAGCAAGTTCACCGGCGAGTCCAAGCCAGACACTTGGCTTGAGGATTACCGAGTAGCTGTGCAGATTGGTGGTGGCAATGACGATGTGGCCATGAAGCACCTCCCCTTGATGTTGGAGGGCTCAACCAGAGCGTGGTTGAACCAGTTGGCTCCTGGCAGCATATAAAGTTGGGAGGAACTTGCTCGAGTGTTTGTTAGAACCTTTGAAGGCACTTGCAGAAGATCGGCAGGGTTGACAGAATTGCAGTGTTGTGTTCAGAAGCCGAATGAAACCTTGAGGGACTATATCCAGAGATGGATCACGTTACACCATATAGTGGAGAATGTGTCAGATCACCAAGCAATTTGTGCCTTCAAGGAAGGCGTTAAATATCGGGAGTTGAACCTGAAATTCGGTCGGACAGGAGATATGACTCTGACTCGGATGATGGAGATTGCCACCAAATATGCCAATGGTGAGGAGGAAGACCGACTCCGGAGTGGCAAACACAAAACAGTCGCCCAAGAAATCGGAGGAGGGAATTCCAGTCTGAAACAGAAGCGAAAAGCCGAACCAGCCGCTCCTGGTGAAGCTTTAGCTGTTACCCAAGGAAAGTTCAAAGGAAAGCCCAAAGGGCCTTGGACTCCCAAAAAAGTTAAGGATAAAGATGGGAATGATGTGTTGGATTTACCATGCCATATTCATACCAAAAAAGATGAAGAAGGGAACATCATTTACCCTAAACACACCACTCGATAGTGTCGTTTCTTGATCCAGCAGTTCCGAGAGAAACAACCCAAGAAAAGGAAAAGGAGTCGGACGGAGGTGGGGATAGGGAAGAAGAAGATGATGGTTTTCTCAATGTCAATTCCACGTTGATGATTTTTGCTGATGTTGAAAGCAAAAGTCGATTGGAGGTTATTAATAGGGAGGTGAACATGGTTGCTCCGGCAACACCAAGTTATTTGAAGTGGTCCCAGACAGCCATCACGTTCGACCAATCAGACCACCCAGCGCATATAGCCACCCCTGGGAGGCAAGCACTGGTGGTCGACCCAGTAGTCGAAGGCACTCGACTGACTAAAGTGCTGATGGATGGTGGCAGTGGCCTGAATATCCTTTATGCTGAAACCTTGAAGGGAATGGGCATTTCGATGTCCAAGCTTAGTGAAAGCAACATGAGTTTCCACGATGTTATACCTAGCAAGAAGGCTCAGTCACTCGGCCAGATCGCCCTTGATGTGGTTTTCGGTGATTCTAAGAATTACCGCAAGGAAAAGTTGATGTTTGAGGTAGTGGATTTTGAGAGTGCTTACCATGCCATTCTGGGGAGACCCACTTATGCACGTTTTATCGCTCGACCATGTTAAGTGTATCTCAAATTGAAGATGCCTGGCCCTAGAGGAGTAATCACTGTCATTGGCAATCGGCAGGAGGCAGAAGAATGCTTCCAGAGGGGCTAAAAAATTGCAGATGCGCATATGGCAGTAGTAGAACTGCAAGAGTATCAAAAAAATGCAGATCCGAGTGATTTGCTGCGAGCCAAGAAGCCTGCCACAGACTCTGCATTTCAGTCGTCAGGGGAAATGAAGCCGATTCATATTCACCCGACCAATCCCAATGCTGCTCCGACCCATATCTCGTCAACACTCGATAGCAAATAGGAAGAAGCGCTCATCCAGTTCCTCCGTGAGAACTGGGACATCTTTGCATGGAAACCTTCTGACATGCCGGGTGTACCCAGGGGACTGGCTGAGCATCGTTTGTGAGTCGACCCAAAAGTAAAACCAGTCAAGGAACATCTCCGACGGTCCGCCATCCAGAAGAGAAAAGCAATTGGCAAGGAGGTAGCTCGACTCCTTGGCAGCTGAGTTCATCTGAGAGATTTACCACTCCGAGTGGCTTGCCAATGTTGTCATGGTCCCCAACAAGGATGATTCACTTCGCATGTGCATTGACTTCAAGCATATCAATTGGGCCTGCCCAAAAGATCATTTTCCTCTTCCCCGCATCGACCAAATTGCCGA
This sequence comes from Triticum dicoccoides, assembly GCF_002162155.2. Lineage (NCBI taxonomy): Eukaryota > Viridiplantae > Streptophyta > Magnoliopsida > Poales > Poaceae > Triticum > Triticum dicoccoides. Next base: position 553,967,849 of record NC_041382.1, read on the forward strand.
CTCAACTGCGGGATGTGAGCGTTTGTCCTTCTTGGACGCCTATTCCGGGTACCATCAGATCCGACTGTATGGACCCGTTGAGATAGAAACAGCTTTCATCACTCCATTCGGATGTTTTTGTTATGTCACTATGCCATTCGGCCTGAAGAACGCCGGAGCCACATTCATGAGGATGATCCAAAAGTGTCCGCTCACTCAAATCAGTCGGAATGTGGAAGCATACATGGATGACATTGTAGTCAAGTCAAGTAAAGGTTCCGACCTGCTGGCTGACCTTGCCGAAACCTTTGCCAATCTCAAAAGGTATGATATCAAGCTTAATCCATCAAAGTGCACATTCGGAGTGCCTGGTGGAAAGTTACTCGGTTTTCTCATTTTCGAACGAGGAATCGACGCTAACCCAGAGAAAGTTGGTGCTATTCCTCGGATGAAATGCCCTGTGCGTGTGCACGATGTCCAGAAGCTTACCGGTTGTTTGGCCGCCTTGAGTTGATTCATTTCTCGTCTCGGTGAAAAGGCACTGCCTCTTTACCGATTGATGAAGAAGTCTGATAAGTTCGAGTGGACTCCCGAAGCTGATGCAGTGTTTGTAGAGCTCAAAGCCTTGCTTTCCACCCAGTCGGTGCTTGCTACACCAATCAGCAAAGAGCCTTTACTGCTTTACATTGCAGCCACTGGACAAGTTGTCAGTACAGTACTCACGGTCGAGGGGGAAGACGAAGGAAAAACTTATAAAGTTCAGTGCCCAGTATATTATGTTTCTGAAATTCTGACTCCATCAAAGCAAAGATATGCCCATTATCAGAAGCATGTTTATGGAATTTACATGACCACAAACAAGGTTGCGCACTATTTCTCTGATCATTCCGTTACAGTCGTTAGTGACGCTCCATTATCAGAGATTTTGAACAACAGAGATGCAACTGGTCGAGTGGCAAAGTGGGCGATTTAACTCCTTCCCCTGGATATCAAGTTTGAAGCGAAGAAGGCTATTAAGTCCCAAGCAATAGCTGATTTCCTCGCCGAGTGGATCGAACAGCAACTTCCGGCCCAGATTCACTCGGAGCATTGGACCATGTTCTTCGATGGGTCCAAGATGCTAAATGGTTCCGGTGCTGGAGTGGTGTTGGTCTCCCCCCGTGGTGACAAACTCAGTTATGTTCTCCAGATTCACTTTGACTCCTCCAACAATGAGGCTGAATACGAGGCACTTCTGTATGGGTTGTGTATGGCCATTTCACTCGGGGTCCGTCGCCTCATGGTCTATGGCGACTCGGATTTAGTAGTCAATTAGGTGATGAAGGAGTGGGACGTCAGAAGCCCAGCCATGACTGGTTATTGCAACACAGTAAGAAAGTTAGAAAAGTGGTTCGAGGGGTTAGAGCTCCATCACATCCCTCGACTGAAAAATCAAGCAGCCGATGATCTGGCAAAGATAGGCTCCAAGAGAGAAGCCATTCCCAGTAATGTGTTCCTGGAGCATATTCATACACCTTCAGTTCAAGAAGATCCCTTCATTAAAGAGCCCCCACAGCCGAAGAGCGCCACTGATCCGACTGAAATCGAGATTCTAGTCGTGGTCGACTTGATCATGGAAGTTTTGGTCATCACCCCTGATTGGACAGTACCATATATCGCATACATTCTTAGAAGAGAACTCCCAGAAGATGAAGAAGAGGCTCGACAGATCGTCCGTCGATCTAAGGCCTTTACTATGATAAGAGGACAGTTGTTCAGAGAAAGTGTGACTGGAGTTTGCCAGAAATGCATAACACCTGAAGAAGGTCACCATGCGTCCTCTCGGACCATTGTGGCCAAAGCATACCGAGCGGGATTTTACTAGCCTCGGGCAAATGAGATGGCACAAGAAATAGTCGACAAATGTGAAGGTTGCCAGTTTTACTCCAACATGTCTCACAAGCCTGCGTCATCCCTGAAGACCATTCCACTCGCCTGGCCTTTTGCTGTTTGGGGGTTGGATATGGTTGGACCTTTGAGGACTGGCAGGAGTGGATTCACTCATGTGCTTGTAGCAGTCGACAAGTTCACCAAGTGGATTGAAGCCAAGCCTATCAAGAACCTTGATGCCAGTACTGCTGTCAGCTTCATCAGAGAGATAACATTCAGATATGGTGTTCCACACAGCATAATCACTGACAACGGGTCAAACTTCAATTCTGATGAGTTTAGGACTTTCTGTGCTTCACAAGGTACTCGAGTCGACTATGCCTCAGTCGTCCACCCCCAGTCGAATGGGCAAGCTGAAAGAGCAAATGGATTGATTCTCAAAGGACTGAAACCCCGACTAATGCGCGACCTCAAACACACAGCAGGAGCCTGAGTCAATGAACATCCATCAGTATTATGGGGATTGACAACAACTCCCAATCGGTCGACTGGCAGAACCCCATTTTTCTTGGTTTATGGAGCCGAAGTTGTACTTCCGAGTGACTTGCTCCACAATGCACCCAGAGTCGAGCTGTTCACAGAGGAAGAAGCAAAACAAGCAAGGCAGGATGCAGTTGACCTCCTGGAAGAAGAAAGAGAGATGGCCTTGATCCGATCAACCATCTATCAGCAAGACCTGCATCGATTCCATGCCAGAAACGTGAGGGGTCGAGCATTTCAAGAGGGAGACTTAGTTCTCCGAGTGGATCAGCAGAAACCGCACAAGCTTGCTCCCTCTTGGGAAGGCCCCTTCATGGTCACCAGAGTGCTCCACAATGGAGCGTACCACCTCTATGACGTCGAGCACAAGAAAGACGAGCCACGCGCCTGGAATGCGGAGCTGCTCCGCCCCTTTTATACTTAAGCACTTAGTCTGTTGAGATGTAATAAGACCTTTATAGTTTGTTTATCAAAGACAAGAGTTTTACAGTCTTCTAAAGAGATTGTCGATTGTTTACGTTTGTTTCTGAAATCCCCCAGTGGGTGGCTTAGCTGCGAATCCGTTTCGCCTAAGTTAAAAAAATCCTATCGAGTGATGGACAAGCCTCTCACTCGGGGGCTTAGCTGCGAATCCATTTTGCCTAAGTTTAAAAAATCCTACCAAGTGATGAGCAAGCCTCTACTCGGGGGCTTAGCTGCAGTCCAGTACTCGCCTAAGTTTTAAAAAATCCTACCGAGTGATGGACAAGCCTCTCACTCGGGGGCTTAGCTGCAAATCCGTTTCGCCTAAGTTTAAAAAATCCTACCAAGTGATGAGCAAGCCTCTCACTCGGAGGCTTAGCTGCAGTCCAGTACTCGCCTAAGTTTTAAAAAATCCTACCAAGTGATTAGCAAGCCT
>NC_041382.1:553971502-554072654 GCF_002162155.2 Triticum dicoccoides
GTTTCAAAAATCCTACCGAGTGATGAGAAAACCTCTCACTCGGGGGCTTAGCTGCAGTCCAGTACTCGCCTAAGTTTCAAAAATCCTACCGAGTGATGAGCAAACCTCATACTCGGGGGCTTAGCTGCAGTCCAGTACTCGCCTAAGTTTCTAAAATCCTACCGAGTGATGAGCAAACCTCACACTCAGGGGCTTAGCTGCAGTCCAGTACTCGCCTAAGTTTCAAAAATCCTACCGAGTGATGAGCAAACCTCACACTCGGGGGCTTAGTTGCAGTCTAGTACTCGCCTAAGTTGAAATATCCTCTCCACGGAGCTGAGCCACAAGTACAATGTCCGCTCCATCCCTATCCCTAAGGATGTCAAGGCGCATGTCGACTGCAATCCTCTCCACGGAGCTGCGCCACAAGTACAATGTCTGCTCCATCCCTATTCGCAAGGACGATGAGGTGCAGGTCAACTGCGAACCTCTCCTTAGAGCTGCGCCACAAGTACAATGTCCGCTCCATCCCTATCCATAAGGATGCCGAGGCGCAGGTCGACTGCAATCCTCTCCATGGAGCTGCGCCACAAGTACAATGTGCGCTCCATCCCTATTCGCAAGGACGACAAGGTGCAGGTCGACTGCGAACCTCTCCTCGGAGCTGCACCACAAGTACAATGTCCGCTCCATCCCTATCTGCAAGGACGACGAGGTGCAGGTCGACTGGGATATTTCCTTCAAAGTTACATCTCAAAGAATATTCCGAGTGAAGAATAAGTTCCACTCGAAGGTAAATGCAAGCACATGCAGAAGATAAACCAAGATCAGATAAAATCTCAAAGGTCTCAGGACGAAGATAAAAGTACTCGGGCGTCAGGCCCGAAAGAGTTTAATGGTTACAATAACCACTCGGCATACCAAGGCAAATTTAAAGCAAGTTTGAGTATCAAGTTGGTTCACTCAGCAGGAGGAGGACTGGCAGGCTTGACGAACTCATCCAAGTCGATCCCGTCCGTGATCCGAGTGGCAGCAGCAATGGAAGTTTCCATGACGGACTGGAAGTCATGCCTTTTTGTGTTGGAGACCTTGATCGGTGCCAGCTTCTCTTCTCGAGCCTCTCTGCAGTGGACCCTGACCAGTGACAGAGCCATGTCAGCACCGCAGCGGGAAGAGGACTTCTTCCATTCCTGCACTCAGCCAGGGACCTCATTGAGTTGAGCCATCAGAGACTCGAGATCATTCTGAAACGTTGCCCTTGGCCAGAGTGATGAGTCGATGCGTGAAACTGCCACCTTCAGACGGGCAAGGTAACTTGTAACACTGGCGACACAGGATTCCAGTCGAAGCACATTCATAGCAGCCTCGTCGCCGACTGGAGAAACGACTGGGTCCAATCCCGTCTTGATCTGTCCAGTCTCCTCTTCAAAGTTTTGGCAAAATTCTGCAGTCAAGGAGTTAATGAGTCGACTGGCCAGGACTAATCTGCAAACAGTAAAACAGTCGGGTAAAAGAGGATACCTTCGAGCATAAGAAATAGTTTCTTGGCGAGAGCCTTCAAATAAGCTTCCAGATCGTTCCTCCTACGCGTCATGCTTTCCAGCTGGTTGGTCAGAGCCACCTTATCTTTTTTCAGACGAGTCGCCTCTCGATTGGATTCGGTGAGAGACGACTTCAGCTTGTTGATTTCTTCCTCTAACACACCGACTGAAGCCAGTTTCTGGTCAGCAAGGGCAGCCTTCTCTTGAGCCTCCTTCTGCGTAGCTGCAAGGTCCAAGTCTTTCTTCTCTAGGGCCAGCCTCATTTTCTCTGCAAAATACACATTTAGATCAAACATAAGATCGAGGGGATAATTTAAAGGACGATCGACATGAGCAGTCGACAGGCTGTTACCTTCCATACCGGCAAATTCATCTTGACCTTCTTCAAGTTTTGTTGGGCCAGCTCCAGGTCAAGGTTGAGTTGCCTCCGCTTCTCCTCAAACTCGGCGAACTTGGAAATGAGGGTACAAGATTTCTGCAATAAGTAAAAGACATATCAATCGACGAGATCAAAGATTATTTACTTCCGAGTGAATAAAGCTTCAAGACTACTCAGACCCCGGCCGACTACCAGCAGTCGACTGCGGTCTCAGGGACTACACCCAGTGGTTGCACTTGGTGTGCCCCCACTGGTTTGGATTCCATTCGGCTGGTCCGCCCAGACCGAATACTAAAAAAAAAGAGTGCTCAGACCCCAGTAGACTGCCAGCAGTCGACTGTGGTCTCGGGGACTACACCTAGTGGGTGCACTTGGCGTGCTCCCACTGGTTTGGATTTCACTCGGCTAGTCCGTCGAGACCGAGTGCACAAAATAAAGAAAAGAGACGAAAAGTGCTCAGACCCCAGTCGACTGCCAGCAGTCGACTGCGGTCTTGGGGACTACACCCAGTGGGTGCACTAAGCGTGCCCCCACTGGTTCAGATCCCATTCGACCAGACCGAGTGGAAGAGTGCAAATAAAAAAGATGACAAAACCCCCAGTGGGTGTATAGATTCGAAGCAGACAATAAGGGATTGTGCGAAGGAAAATATTCAGGTAGCATATCCTAGTAAGGCAAGTTTAGTCGGAAGTCAAGTTCAGTCGGAAGTCAACTTACCTGGACATTGGCTCGAAGAGCCGCGCTGGCGTCATAAGCAGCCTGACTATTGTCATGCACCGCCTTCATCTGCTCCATCATTACGCCGGCCTGACGGATAGCCTCTGCGGCGGCATTCGACTGGCTTTCAGGAACTTGATAGGTGGTGAAGAAGGGGATAGACGCACCAGCATGAGGTTGGACGGCTGAAGAAAACACTGGTACAGTCAACGGTGTGGGGCGCTCACTCGACACTGGGACAACAAAGGTTACAGAGGCTCTACTTGCATCTTCGGGCTGTTGGACTGTTGGTTCTGTCGCCGGTTCCGGCTAATTTATCTTGCCAGCAGCTGCTTTCTTGCTCTTCCTGGGCCTCAGCGGCACGTCCTCGTCGTCATCCGGAAGCTCAATGAAATTGGGAGGGGCTGCAAAGAAATCAGTCGACCCCAGATGAGTCACCAGAAGTTAATCGACTGTACAATCGAGAACGAGATCATGAAGATTATACCCGGATTGGAGGTGACCGCATCTTCCATGTCCTCGTCTTCATACTGGCGAGTGGAAGTCCCAGAGGTAGCGGCACTACAAATTTCAGAGTTCACTCGGTCACGTCTGACGAAATGAGTCGACTCAAATCCAGATCCATACTAAAACAAGAAATCAAGTCCAACTAATACCCGGAAGTAATGGGGATGGCCACTTTGATCTTTGGCAAAGCCTTTGGCGGTTTGGACGGCGTAGCTTTCGGTTGCTTCGACGCCTTTTCAGTCGGTGCTGGAGAAGACGTTCGAGGGCGCTTCAGTGACTGCCAAGTTTGCACGGCCACCTTGCCGTGGGCACTTGCTAGATCATGAGAAAGCTTGGATCATTTTTCCCTATGAGGAGGAGAGTCGACCTCTTCTTCATCACTTGGGTCGTCGCTGTCCTCGTCCTCCTCGTCGTCAGAGCACCACTCACCGCTTTCACCTCCACTTGCTCCTCCCTCTGGGTCCTGCTCCTGCTCCCCGCTGGGCATCGAGTACATCTCAGTCAGGGCCTAGAAGACAACAACCAAGACAAGAGACAGTCGGGTGACAGCAGACGGCAACTTGATAAATCAAGAAAACACTCGACCGTGTGGAGTCATACCTTGTCAGTCTCGTATGAGTTGTTGAGTGGACGAATCCTCCGGGATCCCCTAGGGTTGTCTTTGTTGCCAGTGATACTCTTCAGCCACCCTTCCAACATAGCATCATTGCCCTCCTTTGTATGGATCCGAGTGGTGTCGTCAATGCCCGAATACATCCACATCGGGTGGTCACGGGCTTGAAGTGGTTGGATGCGTCGCCTGAGGAAAACCTCCAACAGATCCATACCGGTGACCCCATCACGAACAAGTTGAACTACTGGCTCAACTAGCACCTTCACTTGCGCCTTCTCCTCCGGGATCACTTTCAAAGAAGAGGGCTTCTCCACTCGGCCATGGAAAAGGGGGGAAGTCCAGTCGACTGACCTGGAGTCGGCTGGTCCTTGCAGTAGAACCAGGTCGACTGCCACCCTCGAACCGACTCAGGAAGGATCATGGCTGGGAAAGTACTCTTACCCTCATCTGGATCCCAAGACCCCCGCACATCTGAATCACTTGCGTTCTCTCGTCACTCGGGTTGGCCTTCTTGACCGACTGAGAACGGCAGGTGAATATGTGCTTGAAGAGCCCCCAATGTGGCCTACAGCCTAGGAAGCTCTCGCACATGGACACAAAAGTAGCAAGATACATGATAGTGTTCGGGGTGAAGTGGTGGAGTTGCGCCCCGAAGAAGTTCAAGAAACCTCGAAAGAAAGGGTGGGGAGGCAAAGAAAACCCGCAGTCGACGTGAGTAGCGAGGAGGACGCGCTCACCCTCCTGTGGCTGCGGCTCGGTCTCGTTCCCCGGGAGTCACGCCGATTCGTGGGGAATCAATCCCCCCTCGACCAGGTCATTGATGTCGTCCTGGCGGATCGTCGAGCGAATCCAGTCGCCCTGGATCCAGCCCGGTGGCAAGCCGACCCTCAAAGAAGATCCACCCCGGTCGGACTTCTTCCCATTCGCCTTCGCAGTCACCTTCTTCGCACGCTCCAACGCCACCGTCTTCTCCTTCCCCATGGCAGCGGATCGAGTTCGAACGGAGTGACGACGCCGAGAGCGGAGATAGGTGCGGTGGAGAAAACAGAGGAGGAAGGGGAAGAATGGGAACGCACTATGCGAAAACCCCCTTCGACGCCTTATATGAAGTCATTTCCGAGTGGCTGACTCGTGGGCCCAGGCGATCCAATCAAATCCCTCAACAGTCGCGCACGCGATACGTGGCGAAAAAGGTGGCATGGTGATCGAGGCGGCCTGCCTAATCCGTCCTGATTACTGCGGCCTCCTCCTCCTAGCGCGCTTCCCAAAATTCGAATCCCGCAAAATCCGCAGACAACAGGACAACCCGTCAGACAGAGGGATTTTCCCATATCAACACTCGAAGCTTAACAATGAAAGTTCACTCGACAAAACCAAGAATGGATCAAGGCGACTGAACAAGCAGTTGAAGTCATCATGAATGTTCATTCGACCTCTGGACAAGACATTTTCGAAGCGCAAAAACTAAATCAGAGAGGTTATCAACTCCTTCTCCACTCGAACCCTGAACCATTCGGGGGCTAATGATGAAGATATGTACCTAGGGTAGGGTCATAGGCCTGACCTAGACACCCTCCCCTAGGACGTCACCCCAAAACCAGAAGCATTCGAATAGGAGTCATCATCCACTCGACCATGAGGACTTCCACTCAGAAGACTTGAAGTCACTCAACCGTGGAGACTATCACTCGACCACTAGAAGGTCTAAGGTCGCTCCGGACTACAACGGTCAGACATCACCTCATAGATTTAATGGCTATTGTGTCTCTTTATTCATTAGCGTTACCAGTAACGTCTCCCCTTTAATGTACCTTAAACCCTTTGTAACGTGGGTCGGCTGGGGTCCTGGCGCACTCTATATAAGCCACCCCCTCCACAGGCACAAGGGTTCGCATCTTTTGTAAACTCACACACACATATAATCTTGTCGACCGCCTCCGGGCACCGAGATGTAGGGATGTTACTTCTTCCGAGAAGGGCCTGAACTCGTAAAACTCGTGTGTACAACTACTCCATAGCTAGGATCTTACCTCCTCATACCTACCCCCATCCTACTGTCAGCCTTAGAACCACGACACCCCCTGACAGTTGGGACCCACCGGCTTTATCTCCGCATGGAAGGAACTGCCTTCTTACCCCCTGACAGTCGGGACACACCAGGTTGAAGCGAAGGTAGTGTTATCTGTTCGGCCGCGAGCGTGTACGTACATAGCGGTCGATCGGTGTCTCTGCAGTGACGTATCATGGCCGAGTAAGGAGCGGCATATGTTGAAGTAGAGGCGCCGATGTAGCATGTCACGCAGTCCCATATATATCGTGTGCACATATGTACGACCATACTGCAAGATAGTAAATACAGCTATGTACGTACATATGGGCGGGGTCTCTAACGCGTACAACGACTAATCCTGTTGATCGGAAGCCAACTGGTTGGGTTGGAATGGAGAAACTACGTCGTGTTCATGGGGAGGCAACAGAAAGCGTCGTGTTCATCGGGAGGCTACGGAATACGTCATGTCCATCGGGAGCCAACCGGCTTGGAGGAACAGCCGAAACAAGGTCTGGCGTACCGCAAAACGGAGGAAACAAGCCTTCTGTTCGACCGCATACGGTCGAAACGGGGTCCTATTCATAGGGAAGTGTCTGGCGTACCGCAAAACGGAGGAAATGGACTTGTGATCGACCGCGTACGGCCGAAACGGGGTCCTGTTGATCGAGAGGGGTGTGGCATACCGCAAAATGGAGGAAACAGACTAGTGTTGGAGTGCCTATGGTCGAAACGGGGTCCTGTTGATCGGGAGGGGTATGGCGTACCGCAAAACGGGACTCCACGGGCTACTTTTCATCCACCGCCGACTTCCTCCAGCCTCCACCTGCTACTGTTCATCCACCATCGACTTCCTCTAGCCTCCACCATCTATTGTTCATCCACGGGGTCCTGTTCATCCGACCTCCCCTGCTACTGTTCATCCTGCCCTCCACGGGGTCCTATTAATCCAGCCTCCACCGGCTACTATTCAACCAACCCTCCACGGGTCCTGTTCAACTAGCCCTTCCATGTGGACCTGTTCAACTAGCCCTCCACGTACGGGGTCCCTCCATCGGCTACTGTTCATCCACCCCCATGCCTCCTTGATCGGGGTCTATTCATCCAGCGACAATGGCCTCTACTACCACAAGATCCTGTTCATCAAACCCCCACCAGGAACTGTTCATCAAGAGGCAGCTTCGATCAGCTTCAGTTAGCAACAGTAGTGAAGGAATCACTCGGGTTCAGTTAATAGCAAGGGTTCGATCGGGATTCAGTAATGTAGCTAGTGCAATCACTCAGATTCAGTTAGAGCCCAATGCCTCGCTCGGGTTCAGTTAGAACGTAACACCTCGCACACACGCGTGTACGTGTATGAGAGAAATGCACAAACCTCCATGCATCGCTTGGGCCCGACCACCCACCGTAACCGGTAACTCTCCGATATTTTCCTTGCCCTCGCTTCTACCACGGTTTTTCCATCATGGACGTCCCAAAAAATGTCATACAGCTATGTCTCCGCCCCGTGCAAGAGGAAAAGCCCATTTTCTGTCATGATTTTTTGTCATAGAAGTAGGAGTGAGGGATTCCTGGACTAGGGGGTCCTCGGACAGCCGGACTATATACTTTGGCCGGACTGTTGGACTATGAAGATACAAGATTGAAGACTTCGTCCCGTGTCCGGGTGGGACTCTCCTTTGCGTGGAAGGCAAGCTTGGCAATTCGGATATGTATATCTCCTCCCTTGTAACCGACTCTGTGTAACCCTAGCCCCCCTCTGGTGTCTATATAAACCAGAGGGTTTAGTCCGTAGGACAAGAACAATCAGAATCATAGGCTAGCTTCTAGGGTTTAGCCTCTACGATCTCGTGGTAGGTCAACTCTTGTAATACTCATATCATCAAGATCAATCAAGCAGGACGTAGGGTATTACCTCCATCGAGAGGGCCCGAACCTGGGTAAACATTGTGTCCCCTGCCTCCTGTTACCATCTGCCTTAGACGCACAGTTCGAGACCCCTACCCGAGATCCGCCGGTTTTCACACCGACATTGGTGCTTTCATTGAGAGTTCCGCTGTGTCGTCGCCATAAGGCTTGATGGCTCCTTCGATCATCGGCAACGATGCGATCCAGGGTGAGGTTTTTCTCCCCGGATAGATCTTCATATTCGGCGGCTTTGTACTGCGGACCAACTCGCTTGGCCATCTGGAGCAGATCGAGAGCTACGCCCCCGGCCATCAGGTCAGGTTTGGAAGCTTAAACTACACTGCCGACATCCGCGAAGACTTGATCTTCGACGGATTCGAGCCCATGTCAGGTGCGCCGCACAGTCTCGACAAGCATGACTTAGCTCTGCCGTCGGACGGTGTTCGGGAGATCACACATGTGGCTACTCCGGCCTTCGATCCGGAGCAGATCGTGCTGTCCGAGGATGTGTGGATAGACCCCGCCACGGAGGACACACACTCAGCGGTGATAGAGCCGAATACTGACTTAACTCCCTATGAGACCTGTGTTGCCGGACCCTTGGATTCATCCCCGGCCACAGGCTCTGAACTGCCCGCGTCCGTGCCTATCTAATCTGATTGGGCACCGATCATGGAGTTCACCTTCGCGGATATCTTTCAGCACTCTCCCTTGGGAGGCTTGCTAAACTCATTGAAATCTCTCTCCTTGTCAGGAGACCCTTGGCCGAACTATGTCCGGCTTGAGTGGGAAGCGGACAACAGAGAAACTCATTCCCCACCCACCACCCACTTAATAGCCACTGTCGACGACTTAACCGACATGCTTGATTTCAGCTCTGAAGACATTGACGGTATGGACGACGATGTAGAAGAGCAGGAACCACCACCCACAGGACGCTAGACCGCCACCTCATCATATGATATATACATGGCGGACACCCCCAAAGAAAGCGATGGCAATAAGGCAACAGAGGATAATCCCCCCGAGAAGCAATCTAAGCACCGACGTCAACGACGCCGCTCTAAGCCCCGCCATAGCAAAAACGGCGATACTGGCATAAGAGACAATAACGTTGCGGATAGCGCCAAAGATGAATACAATCCTCTCCAGCCAGGCCTCAAGCGGGAGGATGGGCAAGCCAGCCCTAAGGAACAGGCAGCAGACGGAGAATCAGAGGATGACAATTACATGGCTCTCTCCGAAGGCGAGGTGAGCCTCGGCGACAATGAATTTATCGTGCCTGAGGATCCCGCCGAATAGGAGCGGTTCAAGCGCCGACTTATAGCCACAACAAAAAAGCCTGAAGAAAAAGCAACAACAACTTCAAGCCGACCAAGATCTGCTAGCAGATAGATGGACCAAGGTCCTGGCGCCGAGGAATACGAACTCGAACACCCAACCAAAAGTTACCCAAAGTGCAGGTTGCTACCCCAACTCGAGGAGGAAGCATTAAAGCCTACGCTCCCAACGTATGATGCGGCTGACCGACCACCTTGTGGCCGAGACAAAGCGGCATATCAGGCCGAAGTCCAGCTCGCACCCCGTCGCGAGCCAATTAAAAACACAAAGTCCTGGGGCAACACGCAGGACCTGCGAGACGTATTGGAAAACAAAGCAGGACTTACAAGATCGATCTACGGATCATGGGGGCGCGCCCCAACGCATGACGACGACCGTCATGCCGGATACACTAAAAGCAAATTCGGCCAGGCCGAACACAACATACAAGACTCATATGAACTGCGTCGTGATATAGCCCGGCACAGAGGCGCCGCACACCCCCTATGCTTCACTGATGAAGTAATGGATCACGAGTTCCCAAAAGGTTTTAAACCCGTGAATATCGAATCATATGATGGCATAACAGACCCCGCGGTATGGATCGAAGATTTCCTCCTACATATCCACATGGCCCGCGGTGACGATCTACACGCCATCAAGTACCTTCCATTAAAACTCAAAGGGCCTGCTCGGCATTGGCTCAATAGCCTGCCGGCAAACTCCATTGGCAGTTGGAAAAATTTGGAAGATGCATTCCTTGACAACTTCCAGGGCACTTACGTGCGACCACCAGATGCTGATGACTTGAGTCACATAACCCAACAGCCAGGGGAATCAGCCAGGAAATTCTGGACTCGGTTCCTAACTAAAAAGAACCAAATTGTCGACTGTCCGGATGCTGAGGCCTTAGCGGCATTTAAGCATAATATCTGTGACGAATGGCTCGCCCGACACCTCGGCCAAGAAAAGCCGAAATCCATGGCAGCCCTCACGACACTCATGATCCACTTTTGTGCGTGCGAGGATAGTTGGCTGGCTCGCAGCAACAACACATCAAGAAACCCTGGCAATTCAGATGCCAAAGATAGCAACGGCAGGCCACGTCGTAACAGGCACAAGCGCTGCAACAACAGCGACAACACTGAAGATACGACAGTTAATGCCGGATTCAGTGGCTCTAAATCCGGTCAGCGGAAAAAGCCGTTCAAAAGAAGCAATCCGGGACCGTCCAGCTTGGACCGCATACTTGATCATTCGTGTCAAATCCACGGCACCCCCGATAAACTAGCCAACCGCACCAACAGAGAATGTTGGGTGTTCAAACAGGCCGGCAAGTTGAATGCCGAAAATAAGGAAAAGGGGCTGCATAGCGACGACGAGGAGGAGCCCCGGCCGCCGAACACAGGAGGGCAGCAGAAATTTCCTCCACAAGTGAAAATGGTAAACATGATATACGCAACCCATATTCCCAAGAGGGAATGGAAGCGTGCACTAAGGGACGTCTATGCGTTGGAGCCAGTCGCCCCAAAGTTCAACCCATGGTCTTCTTGTCCGATCACCTTCGATCACAGGGACCACCCACCAGTATCCGTCATGGCAGTTTTGCCGCATTGGTCCTTGATCCCATCATTGAAGGATTTCACCTCACTCGGGTCCTTATGGACGGTGGCAGCAGCCTGAACCTGCTCTATTAGGATACAATGCGCAAAATGGGTATAGACCCGTCGAGGATCAAACCCACCAAAACCACCTTTAAAGGTGTCATCCCAGGTGTAGAGGCCTGTTGTACGGGCTCAATCACGTGGAAGTGGTCTTCGGATCTCCAGATAACTTCCGAAGCAAGGAATTAATCTTTGATATCGTCCCCTTCCGCAACGGCTATCACGCACTGCTCAGACGAACCGCATTTGCCATATTCAATGCGGTACCGCATTATGCATACCTAAAGCTCAAAATGCCAGGACCTCACAGGGTTATAACAGTTAATGGAAACATAGAGCGCTCACTCCACATGGAGGAACACACTGCGGCCCTCGCAGCAGAAGCGCAAAGCAGCCTTATGAGGCAAACCGCCAATTCAGCGAAAAAGACCCCGGACACCTTCAAGCGAGTCCGGAGTACCCTACAAGAGGATCGCCAGGCACGTTTAGAGCTCGCCTAGCAGTTCGGCCTCCGTCCTAGTCTCATCCAAGCGGCAAAATTAGTGGCGCGCGTACATAATTACGCACTCAAGATACCATGGGCATAGGCGGAGGCACGGCCACGGCACAACCCACAATGCGGCTCAACCGCTTCAGGTCCCGTATACCTTTAACATTTTCTTCCTTTCAGGCCCCTACTCTCCAAAGGCCCTCTCTAGTAGTCTGATTATCGGACCTGTCACGGGAAGAAAACACCAAGGAAGCAAGAAGCTTTGACGTACAAGGGAATCCCCAGGTGGTCTCTGATAACGATCACTATACCTGTTTTACATACCCACACGCTGCTTGCCCTTGGATAGGACATATCAAATAGTCCTATTTTTGCTTATTGCACTATTTGTATAGATACGCTTTGACGTATCATTTCAATAACAATGTACAACGTTAGCTTATTATTACATTTCTTCATCCTTTTTCCTGTCTGCATATTTATGACAAATTGCACCCGTACGTTCTGGTACGTCCAGTGCGCCAGGGGCTTCAGTGTGCCCCATAACACATCAAGAAAAGTCCGAACACTTTTGACAGTGCGGCACCCCAAACTTATAGCATTATATACATCAGCGCCGAATCATGTCTTGGGTCAGTAGTTGGGTTCGCCCGGCTCCCATGTTTTGGTACCTTACGTTCCGCTATATCGGCTAAGGTAGCACTGGGAGAACTACTGCGATTGTGTCCCGGTTCTTCTGGACGAGCACCTCAGTAGAGAAAGCCGAAAACAGACTGTCATGATGCGACGAGAGCTGGTCGCTGTTCGAGAGGTCTCAAATCCTTAAAGATTTTTTTCCGCTTCAGGCGAGGAGTCGGTCTTGTCCGACTTAGGTGTACATAGCGCCCCAAGTTTAGCCTTCTGAATACCAGGGTGTCGGTGTCAAAACCGGCGGATCTCAGGTAGGGGGTCTCGAACTGTGTGTCTAAGGCAGATGGTAACATGAGGCAGGGGACACGATGTTTACCCAGGTTCGGGCCCTCTTGATGGAGGTAAAACCCTACCTCCTGCTTGATTGTTCTTGATGATATGAGTATTACAAGAGTTGATCTACCATGAGATCAGAGACGCTAAACCCTAGAAGCTAGCCTATGGTCTGATTGTATGTTGTCCTATGGACTAAAACCCTCCGATTTATATAGACACCGGAGGGGGCTAGGGTTACACAAGGTCAGTTAGAAAGGAGGAGATATACATATCCGTATTGCCTAGCTTGACTTCCACGCCAAGTAGAGTCCCATCCGGACACGGGACGAAGTCTTCAATCTTGTATCTTCATAGTCCAATAGTCTGGCCAAAGGATATAGTCCGGCTGTCCAGAGACCCCCTAATCCAGGACTCCCTCAGTAACCCCTGAACCAGGCTTCAATGACGATGAGTCCGGCACGCAGTGTTGTCTTCGGCATTGCAAGGCGGGTTCCTCCTCCAATACACCACGGAAGAGTTTGAATACAAGGATAGTATCCGACCCTGCAAAATAAGTTTCACATACCACCGTAGAGAGAATAATATTTCCACAAATCTAATCTGCTGACATGTTTTGACAGCATGACATCACGCCACGGCCCGGTCATTATTTGAACCATTTTTGTTTAACCAGCCCCGCACATAATGCGAGGCGGTTTCTTGACACGTCTTGTCAAAGTAGAGATCGTGTTCCCCTTATTACGGGATTCTCATCAATACAAACATTGGTAACCCAACCGTGCCTATTGGTATGACTCCTAGATCTTAGGTAAGTCTCAAACGGCCACGAGGAGGACGCCTGATATTCACCCTCTTTATAAAGGGGACAATGCCTTTTCTTTTTTCCCTCCTGCGCTTAATCGAATCCTTCCCCCGCCTCGAGTTCTAACACCCAAAGCTCATGCCAGGTGCTTCGGACCTTCAATCATGTCCGGATCCAGCCTTCAAGGCCGGTGGATGCCTTCCTCCGTCACGGAGGAGGACATCAAGAAGTTGAGGGAGGCCAGATATCTTACCGCCGAAATTTCGCATAGGCTCCCCGCCCGAGGGCAGGTCGTTCCTACTCCCGAACCCAACGAGAGCGTTGTGTTCGTCTCCCACTTCCTCCGAGGACTAGGCCTCGCTCTGGATCCCTTTGTTAGGGGTCTTATGTTCTATTACGGGCTGGATTTTCATGATCTGGCCCCGGATTCCCTTCTTCACATCTCATCATTCATTGTCGTATGTGAGGCCTTCCTCCGCATTACCCCTCACTTTGGCCTGTGTCTCAAGACCTTCGATGTGAAGCCAAAGACGGTCGGGGGGCAGTACGCAGTGTGCGGAGGTGCTTTAATAAGCAAAATTGCTGACGCTCCATGGCGAAAGGGTTCCTTTCTAGAGGTGTACGGATTGTGGCAGCGAGAGTGGTTTTACATCACAGTGCCCCGAAGTGCCAAATGGGTAGCTGCCCCCACCTTTCGCTCGGGCCCCCCACCACAACTGATGTCATGGATCAGCAGGGGGCTGAGCTGGGGTCCAGCCAAGGACGTGCCAATACTACAGAGCCGTATCCGAGATCTCTTCAAGGGAGATTTTAGCCTGGTTATGGTAATGCAAGTTATGCTGGTTCTCGAGTCCAGCCTTGCAAACGCCGACCCCTCTGCATGTGGGAATTCAACCCGGAAGGACCACGCACTATTCAACATTTCCTCAGCATGACGCACGAGGACATGTACAAATCATTCTTCGGATCCCAAATAGAGTGTCCGGACACTACCGAGGACGTGGGCCTAAGCTGCAACCGTCCCGCTGCCCAAGTAAGCAATCCCATGGCCGAACACACCGTCCTTTTATTTATCATGACATCATTCTGAAGAATCGCTCCTTGACCAGGACTGGATAACAAAGGCAAAGATGATTCGGTGTTCGGCCCCCCTTCCTGAGGGCTTGGACAATCCGGTGCTGGAAAAGATGCTCGAGCCAACACCTTGTCTAGTGCCCTCAAAGGAAGATGAAGGGGGGGATAAAGAGGGCGAAAGCGGGCCTCCTTCGCTACCTATTCAAACCAAGGGAATGAGCGCCTCCGCGAGGGAGGATAACACAGGGGAAGAATCTGGCATTCTCTCTCCCCTGGGAAGGAAGAGAACTACCTCTGAAGATCCGGAAACTAAGGTTTCCAAACGGGAGAAGAAATCTCCGCCAGAGGGTCCTGCCTCGGAGGGTATTCTTTCCACACAATGTCTGCGCGGGGATCAGCCCTCTACCGAGTTGTAAGTAATCAAAAAGTACTTAATCGTGAAGATATCCTACCTTACTTCTGAAGACAGTAACCGATGTTTATAAATTGTAGCCCGGATCACAGCCCTTCTCGACAGAGTTCATCTTCGGGGGATCTTCTTCCGGAGATGATGGAGAGCGAAATGCCTCCCCCGGACTCCCCAGCTCAAGAAGCGGGCGACCTTGAAGTGTCGTCGCGAAGGGTATCTCCGGATCCACTAGGGCCAGAGGATAACCCTTTGGCTGCCTGGAATCCCCAGTATCCGGCTCCCGAGGAGAGCGACAGCAAGGGTCCGTACAGTGTGCGGTCGGACGCGCTGAAGGATCTTCTGGGGCAAGCTTCCGTCTTAGAAGCACATCATACGCTAATGGCTACGGTAATTGAAAGGATTTCATCCGCTGAAAGCGGTTTGCACGAAGCTTTTATGAGTCTGCTGAAAGGCTTCGAGGTACGTGAAATAATGTATGCCTTTAACAGTACCGCATACGTTAGGTATGCCCATGCAGATAGTAGCCCCTGAGACTCTGGTTGTCATTGAGAACGGTGGCAAACAGAGGATCATAGTCCCAGGTAATAACCAGACCGCCTTTATGTGCAGGTGGTTGAAGCTCCGGTTGCTAGCCGGACTGATGGGTTTGCCGAACTAAAGCGGCAATTGGATGCGGCAGATGCTGACATCATGCTTGTCAACAAGCGGCTTGATGAGGCACAAGGTGAGTGTTTTTTCTGGTGATCATCACATAATAAGAGTAGCATGATGCCAGTATCTTTAATATGTTGTGACTGCAGATGGAGCTGCCATCGTGGAGACCATTCGGGCGGAGCTTGCCCGAGCCAAGGAGCAAGCAAGGAGTAGCAATGCGGCCGCTTTAAAGGCGGCCAAAGAATTAAGGGCCGAACAGGCCGTGCATTGCGAGAGCAAGGAAAAAATAGCCAAGATGGCTGTAGAGTTAAAAGATGTTGCTGACCATTACCAGCTTCTTGAAGAAGAAAACCGGGTGAAGGCGACGGACCTGGAGAAGGCCCGGGTGGCTGCCAAGGAAGCCCGATCCAAAATTAGAGTGACGAGGGAGGAGCTGAATCAAGCTACAGATATCGTGTCTGGGAAGCCCTTCTTGTTGCAGACTAAGTTCAGAGATCCTAAGTATGCTCCTCTGGACCGGCTATGGAGTTATGCGGACGCGTACATGGATTTGGCTGCAAGTGCTGCTGATGCGGCCGAGTACTTCAAGGATCAGAAAGGTCCCGAAGTGGAAAAGTTGTTCTGGTCATAGTTTCAAGCTCCAGTCCGTCCTCTGCTGTTGAATGAGCAATTGGCTGGGTGGGCCGAGCTCCATAGGTTGTCCGGACTTGCCATGAGGTCCGTTGTGCATCACCTGTGGCCGGGAGGGCCAAGGCCGAATATCTACTTCAGCTTAGTGCAACAATTCCTTGGTGTTATGCCACACATCGATGATGTAAAGAGATCGACGTGCATAGAAGGTGCGCGGACGGCCCTTGCCCGTGTCAGGATATACTGGGCGGAGATGGAGGCCACCACTGTTGCGGCACAGGGTTCGACCATAGGCCGAGTGGCTACCGAGCACTAGTTTGAAGAAGTCCTTGAAGGCGCTCGTTCGATAGAGGCTCAGTGCTCAAAGAATATTATTTTCCATTGACATGTAGTCCCATTGTACAAACAATGTTTTTTTGAATTAATCAAGGCTGTATTTATACTTTTGCCCGAAAGTACTATGATGCCTCCTGTGCGGCCGTTTACGTATATATGTATATAACCTGAAAGTTTGCAGTCATCAACTTCTTCCCCCACACATATAATGCGGGGGTGTTCGCGAAAGATGCATATCCACACTTGATCCAACGTCTTGGTCCGTTAAGGAGGTGATAGCGTAGTGAACGATGCAATCGGACTATATTGCTTTAACACTTTCACTTAGCCATAGGAGTTTGAGAGTGGGGATACTATATAGCCCCTGGTACTTCTGCGCTTGCCCGAATACGGGGCGCGTACATACATGACCGGGAAACGTCCCTTCGTTAATGCGGAGGAATCCTGAAGATTCCGATCAGTCATCGAGTGGTTGACCAGTCTCTCGCTATATCATGACAGTCAGTTTTCGGCTTTCTCTACTGAGGTGCTCATCCGGATGAACCAGGGCACAATCGTAGTAGTTCTCCCAGTGCTACCTTAGCCGATATAACGGAACGTAAGGTACCAAAACGTGGGAGCCGGGCAAACCCAAAATTTGACCAAAGACATGATTCGGAGCTGATGCATATAGGGCCAAACTCACGACGCCGAACACTCCCTAAGGTGTTTGGTCTTTATAACATATATCAGGCTAAACAATGCCCTTTATAAGAAACCCCATGTGTCCAAGTACGTGCAAAATCTTGGCGTGGCCACATGCCAATTACGCCGACATCCTTCTCGGTTGTGTGGAGTATCCGGAGGATGTAAGCAACAAGAGACAGTAAAAAAGGTTTACGCAGGGTCTTAATCTAAAAAGAAACCTTTGGGCGGGTCCCTGCTACACGTCTGCGCCCGTGTCTCCGTTGTGCCGTGTCCTGGACGGGTGTGGCACGATTGTCATCTGTAAAAGGAAAGAACTTAGGTGAAAGTTGCCATGCCAAAAAGAAGAATGAATTATCAAAATTCCAGAGAAGCCTAGTTGAGCCGGGCTGGCCCTGATTACACGTGGGAAGCCCCTGGTATCGTTTTATGAGGGTTCGAAAACCAATCTCATGCATGTATGATGGAACGCCGGACTCGTCTAACCGTGTCTGTGGTCTTGACGACCTGCCATTTTTTCTGGTTGGTGAGGCCGTCTAGTGTGCGGCTGTTAGAGCCGCCGCGTCCTCTTCCATACGTAAAGAACGGTTGGTATTTCCGCTTACTGTGATGACGCCTCATGGACCGGGCATCTTGAGCTTGAGAAAGCATAATGCGGTATTGCGTTAAAGCGAGCGAAAGCCGCCCTTCCGAGTAGTGCTTGAAAATCACTCCGGAATGGAGCGATGTGAAAAGTTAACATTTCACTCCGGAAGTTATCGGGAGAACCGAATACCACCTCTAGTAGTAGAGAGCCCGTGCAGTGGGCCTCTTGGCCTGGTATTACTCCCTTGAAGGTAGTATTACTGTGGCTTATTTGTGTCGGGTCTATCCCCATTTTGCGGCTTGTGTCCTGATATATCAGATTTAGATCACTGCTGCCGTCCATGAGGACCCTTGTGAAATGGTACCCATTTATTATTGGGTCTAACACCAAGGCCGTGAGTCCTTCGTGCCAGATATGTGTATCGTGATCCCTACGATCAAAAGTGATCGGGCAGGCCGACCAAGGGTTGGACCTAGGGGTGACGTGCTCTATGGTGCGTGTGCCTCGGAGTGTGTGATTGCTTCTCCTCTTTGTCACCTGGACCATGTTTACTGTTTTAACCTCTGGTGGGAACTTTTTCTGTCCTCCGGCGCTTTGGTGGCGAGGTTCATCCTCGTCTTCGCTTGGTGTCTCTTCCCCTTTGTGTTCGGCGTTTAGCTTACCAGCCTGCTTGAAGACCCAACATTCTCTGTGGGTATGATTTGCAGGTTTGTTTGGGGTGCCATGAATCTGACAGAGTTTGTCAAGAATTTTGTTTAGGCCAGATTGTCCTTCTCTGCTGCCTTTAAAAGGCTTTTTCCGCTGACCTGGTCGGGAGCCCCTGAATCCGGCATTTACCACCGTGTTATCTGGGCTACCTTCTTCATCACTCCGAAGCAAGGAAAAGGGACTACATCGACAACAAGCTTTCCGCACACAAGATGCAAGGATGGAGGAGATTCAGACCTTGTTGATCAACCATTCTTCCCCCTCATCATCCTCAAGGCGGCGACATTCAAGTCACAAGTCTTCGGAGCGCAAACAAGATGCAAGCGCAAGTCGTCCACGTCCACATCCCCATGGCGACCATCGTCAACATCATCATGAAGGGCAAGTCACCTCCAAGCAACATGTGCACGACAACGACGAATGACATCTACTATGAGCTCAAGCACGACAACGACAGCATCATCATGATGATGCTCCGCAAGCGCAAATGCACAAGTCCCAACGAGCCCTACTTCACGCCAAGTCCAAACATCATGAGCATAAGAGAAGATGTCAGCGTTCTGGGAACGGGGGTCCCCAGACTTGCCTGCCTGCGGCCCACGGCGTGGCTCTGCGAGCGGGCCAGTATGGCCCATCTTCACCAGCAAGGACTCAAGACCCTCGCGAGGGGCCAAGCCTCGCGAGGAGGACGACACAAGACCTTCTCGGGAGCGGCCTTACCGGGCTGGCTCGCGAGGGGCGGAGAGATCGAGGCCAGGCAAACCTTGCGAGGTTCCAATGACATGAGCCATGACGATCGAGACCAGGCGGGCACTAGGCGGGCGCCAGCGTGCATAGTGTCCTTGTTTCCTCTTTGGTGCGAAGGAGGCAAGAGCAGACGCAGAGTACCGAGGCATCAAGCAAAGGTTTCCATATCGGTGCAACGAGACCAAGACCAGCAGGACGGCAAGACGGAGGTCACCATGGTGCCCAAGGCGGCGTCACCATGAGAGACTTTGGCAGGCAAAGACTACTTTTGTTAGGATAAGCTGTACTAGCTGTCCCCTTTCAAATTGGCCGTTGTTGGCTCCCTTCCGCTCAATATTTGGGGAGAGGACCAGAGCCTCTATAAATAGGACTAGCCACCACATTAGAGGGAGAGATCCATCCAGACAACCACAAGTTCACCAAGCACAAGAACACCTCTCCTCAGGAGGTTGTTCTTCCCCTTGTACTATTCATCCTCAGCCCAAGAGGCAATCCACCACCACCACACTGGATTAGGGTATTACACCACAACGGTGGACCGAACCAGTATAAATCTTGTGTCCCTTGTGTTGCGAGTTTGTCGAGATTGCCTTTGAGATCGTGGCGAGGTTGAGGGCGTGAGTTGGTAGGGGGAGATCTTCGCGCACACCCCAGTGTTCGAACCTTAAGGGTTTTGCCGGAACCCGAAATCCGACATTTGGCGTGCCAGGTAGGGGTGCGCCGGAGTTTTCCTTCCATCAATTCGAGCTCCACCATCTTCACACCCATTCTCCATGGTTGACGCCGCCCTTTCGGCTGGATCTACGGGTGCCCACAGTGATGCCCAGGTGCAGTGGCCACCCAAGTTCAAGCCGGAGATGCCACCGTGATACGACGGCATGGCGGACCTATCGGCTTTCCTACTGGCGTATGAGGAGGCCGTCCTTAAGGCCGGGGGTGACGACAAGGTCATGGCCAACTGGCTTCCCATGGCCCTCACTGGCGCACCGCGCGCCTGGCTGCTCAACCTCCCTAGATCCACGGTGGTGTCCTGGGAGGAGTTGCGCGGCCTCCTCGTTGCGTGCTACGCAGCGTCGGTGCACCATGCGGTTGCGGCCCTCCTCGGCAACTCTCAAGCACCACCCTCGGATCGTCACGTCAAGCCGTTCTTTCGCCAGGTCGGTGCCACTTCCAAGCGCCCGGGGGCCGCGCCCGAGGCCGACCTCACCTTCGACTCAGGGGATCATCCCGTCTCCACCGTCGGCTCGGGTGCGCTCCCAATGCTTTGCACTCCCACCATATGTCACATGTCCATCACCAAGACGCTCATCGACGGCGGCGCCAGCCTCAATGTGCTCTCCATTAAGGCCTTCAGCCTTCTTCACGTACCGCTCGAGCGGCTCCGCCCTAGCAAGCCTTTCTCAGGGGTTGGTGGAGGCTTCGCCCGCTCCCTGGGTCAGATCCGCCTCCCCGTGACCTTTGTCACGCACGACAACTACCGCACCGAGCTGGTCAACTTCGACATCGCCCACATCAGCCTCCCGTACAATGCCATCCTCGAGTATCCGGCCCTGGCTCAGTTCATGGAGGCGACCCATCCGGCCTACAACCTCATGAAGATGCCCGGGAGCAAGAGTGTCCTCACGGTAGTTGGGGACACCAAGGAAGCCTTGATGACGCTCAAGCTCGCCTTGAAGACCGTTGTGACAGCACAACCCGCCAACGCGGATACCTCCAAGGCCAAGGGAGCCGCACCAATGAAGAAGAAGCAGTTTTTCACTCAAGACAAGGCAGAAACCAAGCAAGTGCCAGTCAAGGAGGACGGGTCCTCGGGGACAACCTTTACCATAGGCGCCAACCTTGAGCCTAATCAGGAGGAGGCGCTCGTGAAGTTCTTGCGCACAAACAAGGAAGTGTTTGCTTGGGAGCCCGATCAGCTGGTAGGGTTCCCAAGAGGGGTGATAGAGCACCACCTGAAGGTGTGCCCCAATGTACGCCCCATAAAGCAAAAGGCGATGCGGTAGTCCATGGAGAAGCAAGCTTTCATCGTCCAAGAGACCCGCAAGTTGGAGGTTGCGGGTGTCATTCGCGAGGTTCGGTACCCCGAGTGGCTGGCAAACCCCGTCGTCGTCCCCAAGAAAGGCGGGAAAGAGCGGATGTGCGTCGATGTCGATGTCAAAACCGGCGGATCTCGGGTAGGGGGTCCCGAACTGTGCATCTAAGGCGGACGGTAACATGAGACAGGGGACACGATGTTTTACCCAGGTTTGGGCCCTCTTGATGGAGGTAAAACCCTACGTCATGCTTGATTTATTCTTGATAATATGAGTAGTACAAGAGTTGATCTACCGCTAGATCGGAGAGGCTAAACCCTAGAAGCTAGCCTATGGTATGATTGTATGTTGTCGTATGGACTAAAACCCTCCAGCTTATATAAACACTGGAGGGGGCTAGGGTTACACAAGGTCAGTTACAAAGGAGGAGATATGCATATCCGCATTGCCTAGCTTGCCTTCCACGCCAAGTAGAGTCCCATCCGGACACGAGACGAAGTCTTCAATCTCGTATCTTCATAGTCCAACAGTCCGGCCAAAGGATATAGTGCGGCTGTCCGGAGACCCCCTAATCCAGGACTCCCTCAGTAGCCCCTGAACCAGGCTTCAATGACGATGAGTCCGACGCGCAGTGTTGTCTTCGGCATTGCAAGGCGGGTTCCTCCTCCGAATACACCACAGAAGAATTTGAATACAAGGATAGTGTCCGACCCTGCAAAATAAGTTCCACATACCACCGTACAGAGAATAATATTACCACAAATCTAATCTGCTGACACGTTTTGGCAGCATGACATCACGCCATGTCCCGGTAATAATTTGAACCGTTTTTCTTCAACCAGCCCCGCACATAACACGAGGCGGTTTCTTGACACGTCTTGTCAAAGCAGAGATCGTGCTCCCCTTATTACGGGATTCTCATCAATACGGAGGTGGGTAACCCAACCGTGCCTAGGACTCCTAGATTTTAGGCAAGTCCCAAACGGCCACGAGGAGGACGCTTGATATTCACCCTCTTTATAAAGGGACCAGGTTGTTACTTTTTTCCCTCCCGTGCTCAATCGAATCCTTCCCCCACCTCGAGTTCTAACACCCAAAGCCAAGGTCAGGCGCTTCGGACCTTCAATCATGTCCGGATCCAGCCTTCAAGGCCGGTGGATGTCTTCCTTCGTCACGGAGGAGGACATCAAGAAGTTGAGGGAGGCCAGATATCTGACCGCCGAAATTTCGCATAGGCTCCCCACCCGAGGGTAGGTCGTCCCTACTCCCGAACCCAACGAGAGCGTTGTGTTTATCTCCCACTTCCTCCGGGGACTAGGACTCGCTCTGGATCCCTTTGTCAAGGGTCTAATGTTCTATTACGGGCTGAATTTTCATGATCTGGCCCCGGACTCCCTTCTTCACATCTCGTCATTTATTGTCGTTTGTGAGGCCTTCCTCCGCATTACCCCTCACTTCAGCTTGTGGCTCAAGTCCTTCGATGTGAAGCCAAAGATGGTCGAGGGACGGTACGCTGTGTGCGGAGGGGCTTTAATAAGCAAAATTGTTGATGCTCCATGGCCAAAGGGTTCCTTTCCAGAGGTGTCCGGATTGTGGCAACGAGAGTGGTTTTACGTCACAGCTCCCCGAAGTGCCAAGTGGGTAGCTGCCCCCACCTTTCGCTCGGGCCCTCCACCACAACTAATGTCAAGGATCAGCAGGGGACTGAGCTGGGGTCCAGCCAAGGATGTGCCAATACTGCAGAGCCGTATCCGAGATCTCTTCGAGGGAGATTTCAGTCTGGTTATGGTAATGCAAGTCATGCTGGTTCGTCGAGTCCAGCCTTGCAAACGCTGGCCCCTCCGCATGTGGGAATTCAACCCAGAAGGACCGCGCACTATTCAGAACTTCCTTGGCATGACGCATGAGGAGATGTACAAATCGTTCTTCGGACCCCAAATAGAGTGTCCGGACACTACCGAGGACGTGTGCCTGAGCAGCAACCTCACCGCTGCCCAAGTAAGTAATCCCATGGCCGAACACACCGTCCTTTTATTTATCATGACATCATTCTGAAGAATCGCTCTTTG
This sequence comes from Triticum dicoccoides, assembly GCF_002162155.2. Lineage (NCBI taxonomy): Eukaryota > Viridiplantae > Streptophyta > Magnoliopsida > Poales > Poaceae > Triticum > Triticum dicoccoides. The sequence goes on from NC_041382.1 coordinate 553,994,366, forward strand.
ACCAGGCCTGGATAACAACGGCGAAGATGATCCAGTGTTCGTCCCCCCTTCCTGAAGGCTTGGACAATCCGGTGCTGGAAAAGATGCTCGAGCCAGCACCTTGTCCGGTGCCCTCAAAGGAAGATGAAGGGGGGGAATAAAGAGGGCGAAAGCGGGCCTCCATCGCTACCTATTCCAACCGAGGGAATGAGCGCCTCCGCGAGGGAGGATAACCGAGGAGAAGAATCTGACATTCTCTCTCCCCGGGGAAGGAAGAGGACTACCTCCGAAGATCCGGAAATCAAGGTTTCCAAACGGGAGAAGAAATCTCCGCCAGAGGGTCCTGCCTCGGAGGGTGTTCTTGCCGCACAATGTCCGCGTGGGGATCAGCCCTCTAACGAGCTGTAAGTAATCAAAAGGTATTTAATAGTGAAGATATCCTACCTTACTTCTGAGGAAAATAACCGAAGTATTTATCTTGCAGTTCGGATCTTAGCCCTTCTCAACTGAGCTCGTCTTCGGGGGATCTTCTTCCGGAGATGATGGAGAGCGAAACGCCTCCCCCTGCCACACCGCCTTACGAAGCGGGTGACCCTGAGTTGTCATCGCGGAGGGCTTCTCCTGATCCGGCAATGCCAGGAGGTAATCCTATGGCCACCCGAAGTCCTCAGTATCCGGCTCTCGAAGAGAGCAATCAAAAGAGTCTAGCATCGTCTGGTGCGCGGTCGGATGTACGGAGGGATCTGCTGGAGAAGGCGGCTATCTCAGAAGAGCACCGCACATTGATGGGTACGGTGATTGAAAGGATTTCGTCCGCCGAAAGCGGGCTGCATGAAGCCTTTATGAGTCTACTGACGGGTTTTGAGGTACGTGAAATGATGTATATTTTTGAAAGTACCGCACATTTTTAGATGTTCCCTGTGTAGATAGTAGCCCCTGAGACTCTGGTTGTCATCGAAAATGGCGGCAAACAGAGGATCATAGTCCCAGGCAATAACTAGAATACCTTTATGTGCAGGTGGTGGAAACTCTGGTGGCCAGCCGGACTGATGGGTATGCCGAACTAAAGCGGCAGTTGGATGCGGCTGATGCCGACATCGTGCTTGTCAACAAGCGGCTTGACGAGGCACAGGGTGAGTGGCCTTTCTGGTGATCGTCACATAATAAGAGCAGCACGATGCCAGTATCTTTAATATGTTGTGATTGCGGATGGAGCGGCCACCGTGGAGACCTTTCGGGTGGAGCTTGCCCGAGCCAAGGAGCAAGCAAGGAGTAGCAATGCGGCTGCTTTGCAAGCGGCCGAAGAGTTAAGGGCCGAATAGGCCGCACATTGCGAGAGAAAAGATAAAATGGCCAAGATGGCTGTAAAGTTAAAAGATACTGCCGACCGTTGCCAGCTTCTTGAAGAAGAAAACCGGGCAAAGGCGACGGACCTGGAAAAGGCCATGATGGCGACCAAAGACACCCGCTCTGCAATGAGAGCGAAAAAGGAGAAGTTGCGTCAAGCCGGGGATATCGCGGCTAGGAAACCCTTTATGCTGCAGAGGAAGTTTGGAGATCCTCGGTATGCCCCTCTGGACCAGCTGTGGAGTTCGGCGGACGCATATCTGGACTTGGCGGCGAGTGCTGTCGATGCGGCCGAATACTTCCGAGATCAAACAGATCATGAAGTGGACAATCTATTTTGGTCCCAATTTAACGTTCCAGAGTGTCCGCTTCCATTAACTGATCAGCTTGCCGAATGGGCCGAGCTGAATAGATTGTCCGGACTCGCCATGAGGTCTATTGTGGATCATCTGTGGCCGGAAAGGCCAATGTCGAACAACTATTCTAGTTTGGTGCAGCGGTTCCTTGGTGCGGTGCCGCACATTAATGTGATGAAGAGGTCGGCATGCACAGAAGGCTCGCGGATTGCCCTTGCCCGTGTCAAAACATACTAGGCGGAGATGGATGCCACCACTGTTGCGGCGCAGGGTTCGGCCATAGGCCGAGTGGCTGTCGAGCACTATTTTGAAGAAGTTCTTGAAGGCGCTCATTCGATATAGACCCAATGCTCGAAGAATATTATGTTTGAGTGGCATTTCTTCCCATTGTAAAAACAATGTTTTATTAAGTTTATCAAGGCTGTATTTATACTTTTGTCCGAAAGTATTATGATGCCTCCTGTGCGGCCGTTTATGTATATATGTATATAACCTGAAAGATTGAAGTCGTCGGCTTCAGTCCCCACACATATAATGCGGGGGTGTTCGCAGAAGACGCATGTTCACACTTGATCCAACGTCTTGGTCCATTAAGGAGGTGATCACGCAGCGAACTAGGCAACCGGACTATAATGCTTTAACACTTTCACTTAGCTAGAGGAGTTTGACAGTGGGGCTACTATATAGCCCCTGGTGGCTCCGCACTCATCCGAATTCGGGGTGCGTACATGCCTGGCCGGGAAACGGCCCTTCGTTAAGGCGGAGGAATCCCGAAGATTCCGATAGGTCATTGAGTGGTTGACCAGTCTCACGCTATATCATGACAGTCAGTTTTCGGCTTTCTCTACTGAGGTGCTCGTCCGGATGAACCAGGGCACAATCGCAGTAGTTCACCTGGTGCAGCCTTAGCCAATAGAGCGGAACGTAAGTCAGCAAAACATAGGAGCCGGGAAAACCCAACATTTGACCAAAGACATGATTCGGAGATGATGCATATAAGGCCAAACTCGCGACGCCGAACACTCCCTAAGGTATTCGGTCTTTATGGTGTAAACCGGGCCTAAACAATGCCCTTTGTAATAAGCCCCTGGTGTCCAGGTATGTGCAATATTCTGACGTGGCCACATGCCAATACGTCAGCATCCTTCTCAATTGTACTGAGAATCCGAGGGATGTGTATCAACAAGAGACAGTAAAAAAGGTTTACGCAGGGTCTTAATCTAAAGAGAATCCTTGGGACAGGTCCCTGCTGCACGTCTGCGCCTGTGTCTCCGTTGTGCCGTATTCTGGACGGGTGTAGCACGATGGTCATCTGAAAAAGAGAGGAACTTAATTGAAAAGTTGCTGTGCAAAAGGTAAGTTATACTAAATAAACAATATATAGTTCAAAATGATTAAAGTTGAGCCTGATAGCCATTTGTGCGCGCGCGTTGAGCCCCTTGTATTGTAATAGGGGTATAGCCATCAAACCTGTATCAATTACATATAGCTGTACCAGACTCGTCCAACCGTGTATGTGGTCTTAACGACATGTCAGATGCTTTAGTTGGTGAGGCCGTTTAGTGTGCGGCTGCCAAGGCAGCCGCACGGTCTTCCGCGCGCAAGGAGCACTCAATATTTCCATTTACTGTAATGATGCCACGTGGACCGGGCATCTTAAGCATGAGGGAAGCGTAATGCGGTATTGCGTTAAAGCGAGCGAAAGCTTCGCGTTCGAGTAGTCCTTGATAGCCACTTTGGAACGGAGCGATGTGGAAGGTTAAATTTTTGTTGCGGAAGTTATCGAGGAAGCCGAATATAACCTCTAGTAGCAAGGAGCCCGTGTAATGGGCCTCTGGGCCTGGCGTTACACCTTTAAAGGTAGTATTGCTGCGGCTAATTTTTGTTGGGTCTATCCCCATTTTGCGGACTATGTCCTGATATATCAGGTTTAGACTGCTGCCACCGTCCATCAGGACTCGTGTGAAGTGGTATCCGTCAATTATTGGGTCTAATACCAAGGCAGCCCATCTTGCGCGCCGGATACTTGCCGAGTAATCTCGATGGTCGAAGGTGACCGGTTGGAACGACCAGTGGCAGGACTCCGCGGTGATAGGCCCTGGGCATGTGTCTCTAGGAGTGCCGCTTTGTTTCTCCCCTTTGTCACGTGTAATACGTTTACTGTTTTGACTTCTGGTGGGAACTTCTTCTGTTCCCCAGTGCTTTTCTTGCAAGGCTCGTCCTCGTCTTCGCTTGGTGTATCCTGCCCCTTGTGTTCGGCGTTGAGCTTGCCGGACTGCTTGAAGACCCAACATTCTCTATGGGTATGATTTGCAGGTTTATCAGGGGTGCTATGGATCTGACATATTTGGTCAAGATTCTTATTTAGGCTGGACAGTTCGTCTCTGTTGCCTTTGGGAGGCAGCTTTTGCTGACCTGGCCAAGAGCTTTTGAATCCGGCGTTTACCGCTGTGCTCTTCGGGCTGTCTTCTTTATTCCGGCACTTGTTTTTGCTGCATCATCATTTCCCGTTTCCGTCCCTGACTTCGGATGTACTTGGGTCGCTGGTGCTGCATCGGGCTAACCAGTTATCCTCGCCTGCGCAAAAGTGGGTCATGAGGCTTGTTAATGCTGCCATTGTTCTCGGCTTTTCTTGGCCGAGGTGTCTGGCAAGCCATTCGTCTCGAACGTTGTGCTTGAAAGCTGCTAAGGCTTCAGCATCCGGACAGTCGACTATTTGGTTCTTTTTAGTGAGGAACCTATTCCAAACCTTTCGGGCTAACTCTCTGGGCTGTTGAGTTATATGACTTAAATCATCCGCATCCGGTGGTCGGACATAGGTCCCTTGAAATTTTTCATGAAAGGCGTCTTCGAGCTCTTCCGAGTTTCCAATGGAGTTTTCGGGGAGGCTTTTAAGCCAGTGCCGAGCTGGCCCTTTGAGCTTGAGGGGTAAGTACTTGATGGCATGGAGATCGTCTCCTCGAGCCATATGGATATGGAGGATGTAGTCCTCAATCCAGACCCCAGGGTCTGTCGTTCCATCATACGCCTCTATGTTTACGGGTTTGAATCCCTCTGGAAATTCATGGTCCAGCACCTCATCGGTGAAACATAGGGGGTGTGCGGCACCCCTGTATTTGGGTGTACAGTGGTATTGGGATGTTTGTTGTGTTGCATTGCGTGCTGGAGCGCGCTTGCGTGGCCCGTAGATGGATTTGGTTGCGCCATACTTTTGATGCGAGTCCTCACGTGGATCGAGTACCGGCTTATGTGCGGCGTCGTTTGCCGCTCTATGTTGGCCACGAGGTCGTATATCCGACCAGATGGCTGTTTTGTTTTCCAATTGCGGGGGATCTAAGGCCTCCTCATCGAATTCAGGTAGCAGCTTTCGCTTCGGGTAGCTCTTGGTGTGGCGATTACCGCCGTACTTCGCTGCAGTGTTGAGTACTTCACTCCATCTGATTTTGAGTGTGTCTTGTGCAGCCCTGAGCCTTTGCTTCTGCTTTTTCAGACTCCTCACAGTGGCAACCAGCCTTTGATGGGCATTCTGTTGCTCCGGGTGCCTGTCCGGTGTGATGTCGTCCGGGCTGTTATCTTCGACGGGGTCGGGTTGTTCGGTTTGATTCTCCATGTTGCCCTGGTCGGGCGATGGTTCACCCTGCTCTATCGCTGGGTCTATATGACCGCTGTTTCTGCCGAGGCGGGACTTGGAGCGGCACTTACGTTGCCGCTTTGACTGCTTCTCGAGGGAACGACCCTTCGCTGCGTCCTTCCATTCCTCGTCGTTGTTTTCTTTGGGTGTGTCCACCATGTATACATCATATGATGAAGTGGGCGTCCAGTGCCCTGTGGGCTGATACGTCTCCGTCGTATATACTTTTCCAAACACTTTTGCCCTTGTTTTGGACTCTAACTTGTATGATTTGAATGGAACTAACCCGGACTGACGTTGTTTTCAGCAGAATTACCATGGTGTTGTTTTATGTGCAGAAAACAAATATTCTCAGAATGACCTGAAACTCCACGGAACATCTTAGAAAAAACAATAAAAAATCCTCGCCAAAGATGAAGATCAGGGGGCCCACACCCTTCTCACGAGGGTGGGGGCGCCCCCTCCCCTAGGGCGCCCCCCCTACCTCGTGGCCCCCCTGGAAACCCTCCGATGCCAACTCCAACTCCAACTCTATATATTTTCTTTCGGAGAGAAAAAAATTAGAGAGAAGAAATCATCGCGTTTTACGATACGGAGCCGCCGCCAAGCCCTAAAACCTCTCAGGAGGGCTGATCTGGAGTCCGTTCGGGGCTCCGGAGAGGGGGATTCGTCGCCGTCGTCATCATCAACCATCCTCCATCACCAATTTCATGATGCTCACCGCCGTGCGTGAGTAATTGCATCGTAGGCTTGTTGGACGGTGATGGGCTGGATGAGATTTATCATGTAATCGGGTTAGTTTTGTTAGGGTTTGATCCCTAGTATCCATTATGTTATGAGATTGATGTTGCTATGACTTTGCTATGCTTAATGCTTGTCACTAGGGCCCGAGTGCCATGATTTCAGATCCGAACCTATTATGTTTTCATGAATATATGTGAGTTCTTGATCCTATCTTGCAAGTCTATAGTCACCTACTATGTGTTATGATCCGACGCCCCCGAAGTGACAATAATCGGGACCACTCCCGGTGATGACCATAGTTTGAGTTCATGTATTCACCATGTGCTAATGCTTTGTTCCGGTTCTCTATTAAAAGGATGCCTTAATATCCCTTAGTTTCCAATAGGACCCCGCTGCTACGGGAGGGTAGGGCAAAAGATGTCATGCAAGTTCTTTTCCATAAGCACGTATGACTATATACGGAATACATGCCTACATTACATTGATGAATTGGAGCTAGTTCTGTGTCACCCTATGTTATGACTGTTACATGATGAACCGCATCCGGCATAATTATCCATCACTGATCTGGTGCCTACGAGTTTTCCATATACTGGTTCTCGCTTATTTACTTTCCCGCTGCTACTGTTACAATCACTACAAAATACCAAAAACATTACTTTTGCTGTCTTTACTTTTGTTGCTGCTACCACCACTATCATATTACTTTGCTACTAAACACTTTGCTGCAGATACTAAGTTTCCAGGTGTGGTTGAATTGACAACTCAGCTGCTAATACTTGAGAATATTCTTTGGCTCCCCTTGTGTCGAATCAATAAATTTAGGTTGAATACTCTACCCTCGAAAGCTGTTGCGATCCCCTATACTTGTGGGTTATCAAGACTAATTTCTTGCGCCGTTGCTGGGGAGCATAACTCTATTCTTTGAGTCACTTGGGATTTATATCTGCTGGACACTATGAAGAACTTGAGAGATCCAAAAACCAAGATCTATCCCTCAACTACGAGGGGAGGTAAGGAACTTCCATCTAGCTCTGCACTTGATTCACCTTCTGTTATGAGTAAGTTTGCGACACCTACATCTACTTCTACTATTCGTTCTGATATGTCGCACATTATTGATGATGCCACTTCTGCTATGCATGATACTTATGATGAAACTGCTTCTATGCCTGATACTACTGTGCCCCTTAGTGAATTTCTTGATGAACAAATTGCTAGGGCTAGAGAAAAAGAAATTGTTGAATCTGAATACGATGATGATAGTGATGATGAAAATATGCCTGTTATTCCTGAGGGTTATCTTTTTTATATGGAATCTTCTGCCGCTATTTTTGCTTGCAGAGATAGATATGAGCTTAAGAGGTTATTTATTAAATGGAACAAAGAATCACTTAGAGATAAAATGAGACCTGACCCTGCTTTTGCTACTTCACCTATATGTGTTCCTAATAAGGATTATGAATTCTCTGTTGATCCTGATATAATTACTTTGGTTGAATCTGATCCGTTTTATGATTATGAATCTGAAACTGTTGTGGCACATCTTACTAAGTTAAATGATATAGCTGCCCTGTTCACTAATGACGAGAGATCGCGTTACTTTTATATACTCAAAATATTTCCGTTCTCATTAAAGGGTGATGCTAAGATATGGTTTAATTCTCTTGATCTTGGTTGTGTGCGTAGCCCCCGGGATATGATTTATTACTTCTCTGCTAAATATTTCCCTGCTCATAAGAAACAAGCTGCTTTGAGGGAAATATACAACTTTGTGCAAATTAAAGAAGAGAGTCTCCCACATGCTTGGGGGAGGCTTCTCAAATTACTTAATGCTTTACCTAATCATCCTCTTAAGAAACCTGAAATACTTGATATCTTTTATAATGGACTAACCGATGCTTCCAAAGATTACCTGGATAGTTGTGCTGGTTCTCTTTTCAGGGAAAGAACACCGGATGAAGCTGAAATTCTATTGAATAATATGTTGACAAATGAAAATAATTGGGAACCTCCTGAGCCAGCTCCTGAGCCAACTCCTGCTCCAATTACTGAGCCTATTCCTAAACCAACTCCGAAGAAGAGAGGTATTCTATTTCTCAGTCCCGAAGATATGCAAGAGGCAAAGAAATCTATGAAAGAAAAAGGTATTAAAGCTGAAGACGTTAAGAATTTACCTCCTATTGAAGAAATACATGGTCTTAATATACCGCCTGTTGAAGAAACATATGATCTTAATTATTTATTTACTGAAGAACCTCCCGATTCCGATATCCCGACACAGGTAGTAAAGGTAAATTCTCTCTATAGATATGATAAAGCTGAAGTTCCTCCTACTAAAATTGCTAGGCAATGCTTTGATGAGTTTGATAATTTTATTGTCAAGCAAGAAAATTTCAATGCTTATGTTGGTAGACAATTGAAATATGATTCCGATATGCTTAAATACTTGGGTGATTATATGGCTGATATTAAAGGTGAACTTAAACTTGTTAGCAAACATGCTTCTATGGTTAGCACTCAAGTAGAACAAGTACTTAAATCTCAAAAAGAAGTGCTTAATGAAATGAATAGTAAGAAAAATGATTATGCTGTTAGAGTGGCTACTAGAACTGGTAGAATGACTTAGGAACCTTTGTATCCTGAAGGACACCCTAAGAGAATCGAGAAAGATTCTCAAAGAAATAATATTGATGTTCCTAGTTCTTCTAAAAAGAAGAAGAAGAAAAATGATAGAAATGTGCAAACTTCTAGCGAACCTGTTGTTGAACCACCTGATAATCCAAATGATATATCTATGTCTGATGCTGAAACACAATCTGGTAATGAACATGAACCTAGTAAAAATATTAATGATAATGTTCATGATGGTGCTCAACCTAGTAATGATAATGATGTAGAAATTGAACCTGCTATTGATCTTGATAACCCACAATCAAAGAATCAACGTTATGATAAAAGAGACTTTGTTGCTAGGAAACATGGTAAAGAAAGGGAACCTTGGGTTCAGAAACCCATGCCTTTTCCTCCTAAACCATCCAAGAAAAAGGATGATGAGGATTTTGAGCACTTTGCTGAAATGATTAGGCCTATCTTTTTGCGTATGCGATTAACTGATGTGCTCAAAACAAATCCTTATGCAAAATATATGAAGGATAACATTACTAATAAAAGAAAGATACCGGAAGCTGAAATTTCCACCATGATTGCTAATTATACTTTTAAGGGTGGAATACCAAAGAAACTTGGAGACCCCGGAGTACCCACTATACCTTGCTCCATTAAAAAGAATTATATTAAAACTGCTTTATGTGATCTTGGAGCCGGTGTTAGTGTTATGCCTCTCTCTTTATATCGTAGACTTGGCTTGAATAAGCTGACACCTACTAAAATATCTTTGCAAATGGCTGATAAATCAACTGCTATACCTGTCGGTATTTGTGAGGATGTGCCTGTTGCGGTTGCAAACGTTACTATTTTAATGGACTTTGTTATACTTGATATTCCCGAGGATGATAGTATGTCTATTATTCTTGGAAGACCTTTTCTTAATACTGTAGGGGATGTTATTGATTGCAACAAAGGCAATGTCACTTTTCATGTTAATGGTAATGAGCATACGGTACACTTTCTGAGGAAACAACCTCCATTGAAAAAATTCCATCGATTATAATTGGAGGTTTTGAATTTCCTCTTCCTACTGTCAAAAAGAAACATGATATACTTATTATTGGGGATGTGCATATCCCCGTTGAGGTAACTTCGTGTTATTTGAAATTTCTCCGGTTTCATGATTATCGGAACGAGTTTGTTAACAAGACTTGATCAACCTTGTTAGTGGATACTTTTTTATGAGCGTGAGATGGATGAAACTAGAAGCACAAACTTCTGTACCCTCTCTATACTTTCTGTTATTTATATTAAATAAAGTAAAATAGTATTTTTCTGTCGGTTTCCTGACTTATCAGTGCAATATAAAAATATCCCGAAAATAAAAGTCCTCAGAATGCCATGCCAATTTAATATGATTTTTTCGGGAATATTTGAGGATTTACTGTGCAAAAATTACCGCGGGAGGAGCTGCCACCTGGCAACGACGATGGTGGGCGCCCCCCCTATAGGGCGTTCCCCCATGCCTCGTGGGCCCACGGTGGCCCTCCTCCACTTATCCCAGCACCAATCTTCTTCCTCTATCTCACACAAACCCGAAAAACCAACTCAAGCACGAGTTCCAGCCACTTTTGCTGTGATTTTCGATCTCCTTGCTCAAAGCACCTCTCGCAAAACTGCTTGGGGAGATTGTTCCTTGGTATGTGACTCCTCCATTGGTCCAATTAGTTTTTGTTCAAGTGCTTTATTCTTTGCAAATTTGTGCTGCATAGGTGACCATGTTCTTGAGCTTGCATGTCAAATTTATATGGTTCCAAGTAGTTCTAATGCTTGATTTAGGCTCTAGGCACTTGTAGGAGTAGTTGCTATCAGTTTTATTGAAGTTTGTTCACTTTTGTTTGAAGTTATAAAAATTTCAGAATTTTTCAGAGAAAAACAATATGCTTAGGAAGATGTTCCAAGGTGGTTCCTCTAAGAAGCAAGGACCCAGGATTGCTATGCGCGATGCTGGCGAGGATCCACCAAGAGACGCTCCAGTACGACCTTGCGAATGGCCGTCAGAAAATTTTATGGACCGTGCGGGAATTAAAGAAGAATTCAAAGCATATTTGTGCAATGCCGGTCTTGAGGATTTTGAGGCTAACAAATGCCCCCAGTATCATGATCTCACAAGTTCATTTGTGAGGAGGTTTGAGTATTCATCTTCGCGTAATTCTCCTTTAGTCATGTTTGATCTTTATGACAAATCTTATACCATGGACTTAGAGGATTTCACTTCTGCTTGCAAACTTCCATCATGGGGTAGTGTTAGAGACCCCCCTAAATCTGAATTTAGAAACTTTCTTGCTAGTATAACTGTGGGGGAATCTAGAGATATAACACGGGCTACCATAGGGAGCATTCACTTTCTTGCTATATATTATTTTGCTCTCTTCATCGGTAGATGCATAAATGCTAAGGATGAAGTATGTCACATGTGTGTCCCTGATCTTAGCATTCTTAGGAGTGCTGTGTTAGGAGACCAATCTTATCATATGGGAGCCATTGTAGCTCGTAGGTTGCATCATAATAGACATAATGGAGATTTCTTTGGAGGAATTTATTCAACCTGCTTAGCTCATTTTCTTGAGATAGACATTCATGAGGGTGATATGGAGTTGCCTCCTGCATATTTAGATTATGACTCTATGGCTTCGCACCAGTTTGTCGAGAGGCCTGAATCACCTCTCTTATATCGCTTAATTTTTTATAAACGACGTGTTTTCCGTATTACTCTCCCTGCTCCTGCCTTCTTTGATTCACAGATAAAAGGAAGATATGTTATTACCAGAGAGGAGGCAGAAGAGTACGAGAGGAGAGCGGAGGCAGCTCGACTCCACGCTGCAGCACAGAAGGCGATAACCGCTGCACATCAGTATGATCTCAACTATTCCTCCTCATCACAGTACGACCCCAACAACTATTATTACTAGTCGTCAACCCGTGCATTCGCACGGGCTAGATATTTAGTAGTGATAAATATGTATTCCCATGAAACACACAACATGGTTATTCATGTGCCCGGTTCACATACTAATTAATGGATTTAGAGCAATTCAAAAAGCTCGTTGTCCATTTTTAAAAATCAATGTCTTAATTTATTCAACATTATAGGTAGATTACTCTTGTTAATTTGCAGTCGAAACCGTTGTTTTATCATATGCTTACTCATCTTTCACTTTTATATCTAGTGGTCCATACATCCTCGTTGGCATCTCAGATCGACTTGCTATGCTCGATAGACAATTCTATAATGCTTTCAAAAAATCCTACGGAGGATCGATTATCCAAGAGTGAGCGTTTGTCACGATTTCAAAATTTTCTTTATTGAAAGTCATGACATTTTATTTATATAAATTGGAGTATTTTTTGTGGTGTAATAGATTATTTGGTCGGAGAGCTGACATCCATTTGGGAAGTTATTGTTAGAAAGATAAAAAAGAATTATCCCGATCTTCATTGCACATTTTTCGATGGTTAACTCAAATTAGTCCCCATATAATTTATTACAGTTTTTTATATTAAAAAAGTATATATCTGTAATAATTGTACTTTTGGTATGGAGACACACCACAGCTACTACTGATATGTGTCTTTTTAGATCAGTAACAGGTTTTCCCGAGGATCGTCGGCGGTCTCGGTAGTAGCGTTTGGCGCAGATGTCCTGTCAATTTTTTTCCAATCTCCTCTCTCTATGAAATAAAATTTGAGATGTCAAACAACGCTCTCTACATTATCCCAAACCTCCTTTCATTTTTAGGTGATTCAACATTGCATCCTGGAGAGATTATAGCAGAGGAAGGTCAGTGCCAGGCAGATACAACACCTAAAATGGTTATTGTTGTACTGTGGACATATGAATCACATTGGCTAGTTTCCATTTATTTTTTTAATCTGCATGTGAATTTCAGGGTCCATCTAAGAAAAGAAAGTTATAGGTACTGACAAAATGTTCTTGTTTCGTCTATAGTTCTTTAGCTTCACCGAGTCAAATTCATAACCGTGATGCATACATAACTCATCTTGATTGTCTGAAATCAGTTGTTAGCCCTTGCTAAAAAAAATAGCTGCACAATGGTAGATGTTTACATCAGTGGCAAAAAGGTAGATGTTCAGATGTAGATGCATAGAGAACTACCATGCTCACAAATAAAATTTTGCCGAGGGGAACTGAGAGATGCAAGCAGGGTAGAGAGTGAGAAACTGTGACACATGGATGGTGGAACAATTTAAAAAAGGTGCTATATCTGGACCATATTACATTTTGTCAGATAAGAATGCTTGTACCTGTTCAAATTATAACTAATTTTCGAGTCCAGGACACACTGGACATTCTATATTCGGTGATTTTATATCAACACCTGAGTACCTTCCTTTTTTTATTCCTCTTCTACATGTGACACGACTTGTGCTCCTTCCCCTAATCCTTTTAGGTAGTATGGAGGTGGAGTTCATCATCCTCCGGCTCTTGCTTTATATTTTTTAGAACAAATAAGTTTTGCACTTGCCCCTGCAAAATCATTTTTTAGCAATTATTAGAGACGTGAAAAACTATGAAAGAACATGCAAATACACCACAAAAGCTTATATGGTTAATCTCAATAATGTTTTCTGGTATTCTACGAATGCCACCACATCTGTGAGCTATTATATACTTTCTCTCAACTCTTAATTCCTTGAATATGGATTCATATTTCTCCATACTACCCTCATTTTCTGATTATCCATCGGAATGTACAACACGACAGCTGTTCCTATTCCTAGAATTTTTAGTTACCTTTACAACTGATTTATAGTCTGCCTGCTGTCCATTCAAATTTTGACATTTGGTGTCCTGGTAATAGTCTCCTAGAAAAGCATAACAAACTTTTAATATGGCTTGCACATACAAAACAATATAGAGCCTCATGGTCGAAATAACAGAACCTGTTCGACATTTGTATGCTTTAATGACGTGTCTTCTTCAAAATCTGTGATTTTTTTGCATAAATAGTGTAATATTGGTAAATGTACTTGAGAATTGAGATTATATTCATTCAGTCTAAACTGAAAATTCAATCTCCGCCAATAGTTTTTTTGGATTAGTGTGCAAGAAATAAGGTGTCTTCTCACCTCCAATTTGATGGAAATACGGCGAAGATATAAACTTAGACTGAACCTTCTTGGATCAGCGACTGAACTTGATAACAATATGTTACATTACCTTCTCATGCATCATGCCTTGAAACAATAATAATTTAGGGAGAAGATGTCTCAGTATTTGTAATAACTACTATAACTGATTGTATAATGTTTATGTTGGCACATCATAAAACTGACCTCTTCATCAAGTAAGTTCACTGTTAACGTTAATGGCATCCCACATCTTAATTAATCTGGCCTTCATATCACACGCAATTTCTTTAAACATTAAATTGCCAAGAAAAATAGTTGAACTTGATATAACAAATTAAAGGATTACAAAAAATTGAATCTGCGAAAGAACATAAAAGATGATTCCCTAACATGCACAGTGATAACAACGGACCAAAGAAAACATTGGCACCTAGTTAGAGAAGCGAACCATCTACGATGTTGTGAACCAACATGGTGTCTAATTTGTATAACCTCGCCAGATGGTCATGGTCGACGATGTTGTGAACCAACATGATGTTTAATTTGTGTAAGCTCACCTGATGAACATGGTTGTGCTCTGAATTTATTTGCATGAGGTGTCGAAAAACTGCCCACACGTGCATGCATCCCATTCTCAGCGATTGAAGCTGCTTCTAGGATACCACACATCCTATAATGAGGGCCATGAGGCTACGCGAGCCCAAACGCATAGCAATCGCCACTACGCAATAGAATAGGTCATCCGGTAGCTCACACAGACAAAGCTTCAAGGCAAGAGATATTGAGGTGAGACAATAGATGGTGGATTATTTACTACTACCATAGTAGGGAACAAAGATTATTAATTTACAGGAAAGATTGTGATAATGTAAGTTGTAAGTTGTATTATTTTTTCAAATGTACCTGCTGTATAGTGTGCCCTCCATAGATCAACCATCACATACTTCAGTTCATGCATAATATAGAAGCCTGTAGCTGTGCTGGTATAGCGCAGTCAAAATCCATATTTATATTATGAAGATCATTTGTGTATAAAAGATCATTGCATACCTGAACATCCATGTATGAAGCTACTAATTTTCCTGGTCTATTGTACTGGACAGCAGAAAACATGGCTTGTAGGACAACGCGTCCGGCAGCGGTGCCTTCAACAATGCCAGGTTTTCTCCATGCCCCTTACGCCCAAACCGCTAGCTCTCCGATGCTATTATTTTCTCAGGGTATAAACTGTATTATAGTGTACATACAATTTTATAAAAATGATAGAAGAAAACGACACTAATTAGATCTCGGTAGAAAAGAAAATAGTAAACATGAGAAGTGAAACATCTTATACCATCTTCAGTAGTCCCAATTTTCAAAGCAGTTTTTCTGCCCAAATCAGACCACAACATAGCCTAGACTTGCAGTTGTTTGTGCAATTTTTCTTAGGACTCCATCATAGGCTGCTCCTGTTGGTCTCTTATTATATGCAGAACGCTGAACCAAAGCATGCACATTGGTCTGCTAAAGTGGATATTGGAGGCCATAATATCATCTGGTCTCCAACCATGACAAAAATTCTCTCGTGGAGTCATTCTGCCATGCAGCGACATACAAAGTATGCTATTATCATCTGGGGCCTACCAAAGCCTTCGTCTTAGTCGCAATGGCCTGCCATTTGGACACTACGACATGGGCTCACTGCGTCTATGTCTATTGGATTGTTGATGGCCATCGGTATCGCCGATGCAATTCTACGCTAGGCTCTGAGCCTCAATCTGATCTGCCATATGTGTACTTAAGTAAGAAATTAATTGTTTTTGCCAACAAATTACATTGTATTGCACATATAGCAGATCAAACCTAGTTGATTCAATTACCTTAATTTTTCTGCAGATGGAACGGGATGCAAGCATGCATTGCAGTCAGCTATGTACATGTATATTCTGGCAAGTACTGATGGGTCTTCCACCGATAAATACTCCCTGACCAGAAAAATCAAATGTCCTCATATATGAATTATTAGTCTCTGATCATCAACAGTGAACCTCACAAGGCAGTGACTGGCTTATCAACATGTCTGCTCAGTGCTCACCAAGCATTCTTGCACTACAATCTGATAATTTTAGTTACTACAGTACGTACCTCTCCATACCTGCACACTACTGCACATGAACAACCACGTATACACCATGGCATAGCTGAACTCCTTTATAGCAAAATATGTACCCACAAAGGCTGTTCAGATGTTCGGGGGTGAGGATGGCGGCGAGCAGAGGTGACGGAGCCTGGGGATTCATTGGGCGGCCTGAGGATTTGTAGGGCGGCATGACACAAAGAAATCAATCTTTTTTTTTTCGAAAAGGGGGGTCTCCCCGGCCTCTGCATCAGAGCAATGCATACGGCCATCTTATTAACCAAAAAAACAAAAGTGCCAACAAGGTTCCACAGTCTCCAGCTAAACAAAAAGAGAAAGAAAAATGCAGCTCACACAGAGCTACAGACGGCTAGATACACAAACTAGCCCAAAAGAGATGCCACAACCGGCTGGCTAACAATAGATAGGGAAACTAATTGCCTATCCTATTACATGACCGCCATCCAAACCGGTTGAAGATATCCCGAGCTACCATCTCCCAACAGATAAATCCAGTAACCAAATGCTCCCTGGCCTCCATCGGAGTGAGTAGCGACCACGAACGGATCAGTGCCGTAGCTCAGAAAATAACCTGCAAAAAATGAATCCGTGATGTTCTGTTAAAAACCAAATCATTTCTGTAATTCCAGATAGTCCATAACAAAGCGCAAACTCCAACCCAAATATGTCTTGCGAGAACAAGCTCAACCCCATTAAGCCATGTCCCGAATAAAGCATTGATAGAAGTCGGCGGAGTAAGATTAAAAGCAATATGGACCGTCCGCCAAAGAACTCTGGCCAACGGGCAATCAAAGAATAAATGCTTAATCGTCTCATCCCGATCACAGAAACTACACCTAGTAGGTCCTGTCCAATTGCGTTTAATCAAGTTGTCCTTTGTTAAAATAACTTGTTTATGGACAAACCACATAAACACTTTAATTTTTAAAGGCACTTTGACAGCCCGAACATACTTGGAAGTTGGAATAGCAGTCGAATTAATAACATCAATATACATTGATTTAACTGTAAATACTCCAGAACTAGTCAACTTCCAACGCAATATATCGGGTTGGTGAGAAAGTTGAACCTCCATTAGTCGCCTAACTAGATGAAGCCATTCTTCCCAACGATTGCCCGCTAGCGACCGTCGAAACTGAATATTAAGGGGGATAGATTGGAATACCGTTGCCACGAACACCTCACGTCGTTGAGCAATCCGATATAAAGACGGATATTGAATGGCTAAAGGTGATTCACCAAGCCAAGTATCCTCCCAGAAACGGGTACTTGTACCGTTTCCAATAACAAATCTCGTCCTATTGAACATAGATTGTTTGACTTTTATTAGTCCTTTCCAGAAAGGCGAATCAGTCGGCCTGACTGCGACCTGGGACAATGTTTTAGTTTGGAGGTACTTGTTGCGGAGGATCTGCGCCCACATGGCCTCAGTCCCGGAAGACAGCTTCCACAACCACTTACTAAGAAGACATCTGTTCTTAACTTCAAGATTTTCAATACCAAGACCCCCTTGGTCTTTCGGTCTACAGATGATGTCCCATTTAGCAAGCCGGTATTTTCTTTTAAGTTCATCACCCTGCCAAAAGAAACGCGACCGATAGAAGTCCAGTCGTTTCCTAACACCAACTGGGACCTCAAAGAAAGATAAGAGAAACATAGGCATACTCGTGAGCACCGAATTAATCAATATCAAATGGCCTCCGTATGACATGAGCTTACCCTTCCAACAGCTCAGTTTTTTCTCAAATCGATCCTCGATGCACTTCCATTCTCTGTTTGTTAGCCTACGATGGTGAATCGGTATACCGAGGTAAGAGAGGGGTAAACTCCCCAACTCGCACCCAAACAATTGCCTATAAGACTCCTGGTCGTCTTTGGCTCTACCAAAGCAGAACAATTCGCTCTTATGGAAGTTAATCTTTAACCCGGTCAATTGTTCAAACAGGCATAACACTAGCTTCATATTTCTCTCCTTGGCCAAATCATGCTCCATAAAGATGATTGTATCATCGGCTTACTGAAGGATGGAAACACCTCCCTCAACAAGATGAGGTACCAACCCACCCACTTGACCATTCTCCTTAGCCCTTCCTATCAAAATTGCTAACATATCCACCACAATGTTAAACAGGATAGGGGACATCGGATCTCCTTGTCTTAGGCCTTTATGTGTCTGGAAATAATGACCTATGTCGTCATTCACTTTAATTCCCACACTCCCTTTTTGCGTAAATGATTCGACCTGTCGGCGCAAGGCTTCATCAAAACCTTTCATACGCAATGCCTGTTGGAGGAATAGCCACTTAACCTTATCGTATGCTTTTTCGAAATCCACCTTAAAAATTACTCCATCTAATTTTTTTGAATGGATTTCATGGAGCGTTTCATGAAGGACAACCACCCCTTCAAGGATGTTTCTGTCTGGCATGAAAGCAGTTTGGGATTGCTGCACCACAGATTGCGCAATCTGTGTGAGCCTATTAGTCCCGACCTTGGTGAATATTTTGAAACTAACATTGAGGAGGCAGATCGGCCTGAACTGCTCAATCCTCGCAGCATCCGTTTTCTTCGGAAGCAATGTGATAGTTCCAAAATTCAAGTGAAATAATTGAAGCTGTCCAGAGAATAGATCATGAAACATAGGTAGTAAATCCCCCTTAATATGTGCCAGCACTTTTTATAGAACTCAGCCGGGAACCCATCCGGACCGGGAGCCTTATTGTTTTTCATTTGTGCAATAGCATCGAACACCTCCTTTTCTGAGAACGGGGCAACCAGGATATCGTTATCAGCAGCAGTCAATTGAGGCACGTCCTCAACCCTGGACTCATCGAGGGACACACAATTGGCCTCCGGCGGTCCAAATAGCTGTCTATAGTATTCGGTAATATAGGTTTTGAGATTATCCTGTCCTAAAATAGTACCCTCATCCTGCTCTAGCTGAAAGATCCGCTTCTTTCTATGCTTACCATTAGCAATGAGGTGAAAAAATTGAGTATTCGCGTCCCCTTGGACTACTTTGCGGACCTTGGCACGCAAAGCCCACTTCAATTCTTCTTCGCGGAGAAGTTCTTTCAGCCTCTTCTCCGCCTCATTTTTAACTTGGAGTTCGGCGGGCCGCAACATCACGGACTCAGCTTTTACGTCCAAGGCCTGTACAAAAGAGAGGAGCCTATCCTTCTCAATCTTATACACCCCACTGAGATGCTTAGCCCAACCCCGTAAGAAACTTCTCAAATGTCTAATTTTATTCTGCCAGCGCTCAACCGCCGTCCTTCCTCCACAACCCTTGGCCCACTCCCTGGCTATGATGTCGAAGAATCCCTCATGTTCGAACCAGGCCATCTCAAAAGAGAAGGTGTTTTTGTTTCCTATATGGTTCGGCTCCCCTGAGTCCACGAACAAAGGTGTGTGATCGGAGATTCCCCGCGTGAGAGCTTGCACCGTAACAAGAGGGAACTTCTGTTCCCACTCCACGCCGGCGAGAACCCGATCAAGCTTTTCATATGTCGGGTTTGGCATAGCATTAGCCCAGGTAAACTGTCTACCAGTAAGCTCTATCTCCCTTAGATCTAAACTTTCAATAATAGTATTGAACATAAACGACCACCTGCCGTCGAAGTTATCATTATTTTTCTCCTCTCTCCTTCTAATGATATTGAAATCACCCCCGACCAAAATCGGAAGCTGTTCGGACCCACATATCCGAACAAGATCCGCCAGAAACTCCGGTTTAAGCTCGGGTTGGGCGGCACCATAAACCGCTACCAAAGCCCAGTTGAACCCATCAACTTTAGACCTAACTCGAAACTTTACCGCGAAGTCACCCATTACTACACTCCGGACTTCAAGGGAATCACATCTCACACCCAGTAAGATACCTCCCGATCTACCTCGTGGCGGGAGGCAATGCCAATCGAAATCAAGACCACCCACAAGAGAGGAAAGAAACTGCGACGCAAAATTATCTCGACCGGTTTCCGATAGAGCAATGAAATCTAATCGATGTTCCAGAGAAGCTTCAGCAAGAAACCTTCTTTTAGCCAAGTCCTTTAGACCTCTGCTATTTCAAAAGATTCCTTTCGTAGTTCATCATGGAATTTTTTAGCAGTCCGAATCCTAGCACTCCTACGAACTGCAGAATCGGGATAAATCTTTCGCTTCCACTTACACCTTGGCTTAGTGGGCTCCGTCACCCGGTCCTCATAACCGGACTGACCAGAACCGACATCTACATCATCTAAGCTCGCATCATCGCCCTCCGACTCCTAATTAGAAGGTGCTAGGTCCGCACATAGATTATTTAGCACTCTAACCCCTAACGCATCAATTTCCTCATCATTCATGGGTTTGACCGCAGCAAGATTACGAATAGTCTCTAAGGCCCGCTCCGCCTCTAAATCTAACATATTATTCACCGAATTGGAGATTTCAATATCAATAGCAACTAGTGAAACTCCTAATTGGTTTGCATTATTAACAATCTCCTTAGGATCAAAATGCAATAAAGAATTAGATATGTTAACGGACATACCAGTAGATATCGCAGCATCGTGAAGCTTGGCCGCCCTCATAGTGCACCGCTGCTGCATATCGTCCACCTCTGGAAGGTCCAGAACGCGAGCACTCATCCGTCTCCCCGTCGAGACCGGGTCTGGGATACCACCAAAGGAAACAACCTCCTCTCGAGAATGAGGAAGCTGCAGGCTCCCAATGCCCTCGGACAAGTGCCCGGCGGGTATGGCAAGAGGCGGGACAACTGGGGCCACCTGCCCACTCCCTCCTCCTGCCCCGCCCACCGGCTCAGAGCGAATCGTCGAAGTCGCCGACGGTGCGGTCCTCCTGACCGCAGACGAGGAAGGGAAGTCTAGGACCACCTGCCCCAGCCCCTCCTCCCCCAGCGTCACGGGGGATGCTGGCGCCACAGCCAGGGCCTGAGGGAGAGCCGAAGCCACCTGCCTCGGACTCCCGCTCCTAGCGCTGGCGGACCCCGACGTGGCTGGCGTCACCGGCGTCTGTATAGGGAGGGGAGAGGACAAGGCCACCTGCCCTGACCCCCGTCCCCTAAGGCCCACCTCGGTCAAAGATGACAATGCCGGAGCCACATCAACCGGTACAACAAGGGAAATAGGAGCAACCTCCGGCTACATCCCGAACTACAGTCCCCGCAAAGTCCAAAGAAGGAAGCGTGTGCTCAAGCGCATCATCAGTCTCTACCCTATCACTCCACAGCTTGGGAGGCGCAGAAGCATGCGCAAAGGACCCAAAATGCAGTGTCGTCGTGGGCACCGAAGGTGACAGTGTCGGCTCAACTCCGGTCCTCTCCCCAGGCAACTGAGCATCTGGGCAAGACCTGGTCGACCCCTCTCGAGTAGACTCGTCTAGCGCCCCCTTGGCTCCTGCACCACCATCACTCTCGTGCATATCAACATCATCCCCAGCAACCTCTTCATCGAACATCTCAACGTCCTCAAACTCTATGTCGAGCGGGAATACCTCTCCCCTATATGTCCAGTGAACCACATCAGGCACGAAATCAACATTCAGAACACTCACCAACATCCGAGCCACTCCATGAGCCCGAGTGAAAGCCATATCCACTCTCTCCGTCTTTCCAACCATAATACCCATACTGGCTACAACTCGAACGTCCTGCAGAGGCTTAGATGGGGCCCTAGAAAACCGCTACCAGATCTGCGTAAGCGGCTTGCCTTTAGGCTCCACCTTTGTCCACTCGTGAAACTCCAAAATACACGTAGTACCAGGAACTCTACACAAGCCAAAACTCAGCAATTTCTGTAAATCCTCCACAGAAGGGAAATCCACCTTAAAGACATTAGCTTCGAGGCTGACCAGCTCCCACTGAAAGTCCCCCGGTGCCAACTCCTGAAGCCTCCGGATAATCTGAGCCTCAGTTACCTCGCCCTGAGTTGCTTTCACAATCCCGGTAGTCAGGCACTGTGTATCCTCGGGAATCTCCCTCGCGGCCGGGGACTCGAAGAATAATAACTCCGCACAGTATAGCCCATACATAGTCAGAGATGGAGCCTGGTCATGCACTAACGGGCAAACTCCCGAATCATGTGCAAGCTTGCCACACGAGTCACACAGCTCTGCGACGCACTCTGCAATAAAATGGCTCTTCTCACCACACCGGTAACACAACATCCTTTCCTTCTTGCGCGCCCACTTGGCCGCCCTCTCGGAATCAGACCTGTCTGATGTTTCACCCACAGCCCCAGGCACCGGAACATCAACCTTGGCCAGTGCCGTTACCACCTCCATTGCCTGAGTAGTAATATCCGTAGACTGAGCAGTATCTGTCTCAACCGCAGTAGCCCCATGGTCAACAGCAATCGGAGGCGGAGGTTGCCGACGAAACCTCCCACGGCCACCACCCCGACCACCCCGATGTCCACGGAATCCACCTCTCTGGCAGTGATCCAAACCGGATGCCCCCTCGACAAAGCCACCAGGAGGTCCGAGGAAAGGTCTTTCAGCAGACCCGTCACTCTGCCAAGTGTAGCCTCGGCCTCCACCGGTAGACGAGGAACCGCGGTGTTGTCCGTCTCCATACGCATCAACACCATCATCACCCAACTGACCTCGGGGCGACTCAAAAGACTCTCGAACTGTCACCTCTTTCCTAGGCTGCGAAGACCCTGACCGATATTGAGCCGGCCTCGCGGCATAGTGCGGCGGCGGAGCACCACCCGGGACCGGCACCACAGGTCTAGGGCCAGACCCGCCGCCACGACCCATGGCAGTGGCCACCGGAGGTGACGGCCCCGGAGGTCACGGCACTATTGGGCCTCCTCTTCCCGCGGGTAACCCCGGCGGCCTGGCCGGCGTTGGCCCCAGAGGTTGGGGACCGGTGGGTCCTCCACTTCCCGTAGGTAACACCGGCGGCCGAGCCGCCGCAGGCACGGGCGGCCGTGTCCCTCGGCAACCACCAACCCGTCCCGAGGGGGCGGGAGTGCCGCGCCCGGCACCGGCAACAGCTTGCCCAGCACCGGCTGCGCTGAGCCCCGCGCCGGGGGGCCCTCGACCAGCCCTCTTAGGCGGCGGCGGCACGACAGCCCCGGCCGTACTCGCAGTCGCCTGGGGCTTCGCTGCCGGCGGCCCACCCGCTCCTCGACCGGCCATCGCACGCAGTGGCGGGATCCGGCGAGCCCGACCAGGACCGCACGGAGGTAGAACGGGCGTCCCACGCCGACGAACCCTAGGCGACGATGTAGATACGCACGTGGAGAAGGAAATTACGTCCGTGCATGCGGCGCTAGATGTTGTGCATGAGGCGCCCGGTATGGCCTGGGCCTAATACCCAGCCATATCCGACCCACGTAGCAATGCGTCAACGCAAGTAGAATCCGGCCCAAACCGGCCCAGTAGTTCGTTCAAGCGCTCGCTGCGAGCCGCTCGGATCCCGCTCGGCAACCTCGACGGCACCACAGCCGCCGCTGCCGGTAGCGATCCAGCTCTCGACCGGCGAGCAGCCCCTCTCTTCTTGACCACCGTCCAAGAATCTGGATGGATTAAATCGAACAAAGTGAGGTTTGGAAGGCATACCTTAGGCAACGGTCCCTTCCACGGCCTGACCGCCGATGCCGCATTTCTCCGGTGAACGACACGGCGTACCAATTCCTTCCTCTCGTCCGGAAGAAGCCCAACCCTCGCTGGATCCTCCACCGGCACAACCGTGTCTACGGTAGTGGCCACCTCATCTTCGTCATACCCTGCATGAAATAGATCACAAATTAGATCCGAAGGCGTAGGCGACGGCGGCGAACCCTCTGAGTCGTCGCTATCTCCGTCGGCCTCCTCCTCGTCCGTAGCCAATAGGGCCCAGAAGCGACCGCCGATGCCCGCCCAAGCAGCCGCGGCGGGAGGACACGGCGCGGCGGAGGCATCCGCGGTCTCCCGGGGAGTCGCCCGGGGAGTCATGATGGATTCAAGTATAAGTCAGCAAGAAAACAAACCGAGAATAAATTACACGACTATACAAATCCGATATAGATGAGGAAATCTATTGCCGTGTGTCCAGCCGGGTCTGCCCAGCGCGCTGGATCAGGTGGTCAGCCGCACGTCGGGCTAGCGCGTAGTAGGCGCTATAGATTTTTCAGATCTATGCCTTCAGGTTAAGAGAGAATATGGATTTGTATTCCATCGGGACATTGAGAGAGATAATGGAGAAGGGGGGAGACCGTGGATGGGTTTGCTTTGCATCTGAGGAGAGAGAGATAATGGAGAAGAAGAGATCATGGAGGAGAGAGGAACCGTGTAGTACATGGGGAGAGAGAGGTAATGGAGAAGAGATATCGTGGAGGAGAGAATCCATGTAGTATACGTGTATTAGTTTTTTTGAGGGCATACGTGTATTAGTTAGGATAGATAAAAAATCTGTTTTCTTTTTCAAGGAAACTTTTGTTACCTGGTACATATAGATAATTAGAGGAGATCGTGAAGAGAAACGATTCATACCTTTTCCCTGATTATTATTTTCTGGCCCGATTAAGCAAATTTCTCGAATTGCAAAATTGTAGCAACTAATTATACTAAAAAAAATTATATTGGTGGATGTAAACAGTAATAATTCGGTCCCATAAGATGGACGGCAAAGCGGTAATTTCTAGGGAGTCTGTAATTAGTATAGGTATAGATAGATGGATATCCGCCAGGCCAGCCGTGGCCATAGACCAACTTAGGCCAAAAGCCTAAACTTGGGGGAGTACGTATTTCTCGCCGACATTACTGTCGGATTTCGGGTTCCGGCAGACCCTTGAGGTTCGAACACTGGGTGCACACGGAGATTTCGCCTTCTACCTACCTTCACCCATCCGCCTCGCTAAGATCTAAGCTATGGAAAGAACAACACAAGAGACACAGGGTTTATACTGGTTTGGGCCACCGTTGTGGTGTAATACCCTACTCCAGTGTGTGGTGTGGTGGATTGCCTCTTGGGCTGATGATGATGAGCAATACAAGGAAGAACAGCCTCGCGAGGGTCTGTTCTTGGCTGGGGGGATGAACTGCTAGGAGGAGTTCAGTCGCCCTTCTCTCTCTCTCTCTGTGTGATGCTACTCGATCCGATCCTAGCTAGTTTCTCTCTTGGCTTCTAGATTCTCCCTTCTTCATTGCCCCTCTACCCTGGGGGTGGCTAGTCCTATTTATAGGCAAAGGCCCTGGGCCTCTTCCCAAATATTGAGCGAAAAGGGCGCCAACAATTGGCCATTTTGAAGGGGAACATCTGGTACACTTATCCTGACTAAAGTTGGTCCTCGCTTGCCAAAGGCTCTGGTGGTGACGCTGGCTTGGGCTCCATAATGACTTCCTCCCTGCCGTTGGACTGGTCTTGGTCTCGTTGCACCGAAACGGGTGCCTTTGCTTGATGCTCTCGCCTGCGCTTGCTCCCTTTGCACCAAAGAGGAAAGGAGGACACTGCGCGGCTGGCGCCCGCCTGGCGCCTTTGGTCGTCATGGCTTGCGTCACGGGCACCTCGCGAGGTACCCCGCCTTGATCTCTCCGCCTCCTCACGAGCCAGCCTGATGAGGCCATGCCTGAGGAAGTTCCGTGTTGTCCACCCCGCGAGGCTTGGCCCCTCGCGAGGGTCTTGGGTCTGTGTTGATGAAGATGGGCCATGCTGGGCCCCCCTTTGAGCCACGCCGCAGGCCGTAGGCAGGCAAGTCTAGGGACCCCCGTTCCCAGAACGCCGGCAGTAGCCCCCGGGCCCAAGGCGCGCCCAGACTTGGCCGTGCAGGGAGGCGAAAGGGCAAGAGCGAAGCGCCGCGGGCCCTAACAGCCTGCGGCCTTGGGCGCCGCGTGGCGGTTGATTGGACATGGGCGGCACTGTTCCCCCACGCCCCCTTATTTTGCGCCATGCTAGGCGGACTCGTAGTCGTACACAGCCGCTCCCCTTTCTGTTGCTCAAGCGCCCTCTGTGCTTCCTCCTCTCGAACTCCAGCTTCTGTTTTCAACCCAATCTCGAACCTTCCTCCCCTTCCCATCGCCATGGCTCCGACGAAGAAGGGAAGAGGGAAGAAACCCATGCCTCCGCCTTGCTCGCCGCCGTTGGTGGCCCCCGCCGAGGGCTTGGGCAAGGTCAGCTCGGCTCTGGCCACTATCTTCAACGAATGCGGGAGGACGACGGCCTGGCCCGTGTCCCACTTCTCCATCGACAGGATAGTCACCGAGGTCTAGTATTTTGCCGACGCCCTGTGGGCGGGTCTGGTTCCCCCCTTTTCTGATTTCTTCAATGCCGTGCTTTCCCACTATCAGATCCACATGATGCATCTGGGTCCTGAATCCATCACCCTCCTTTCGGTCTTCGCCTTCGTTTGCGAGGCAATGATGGGCATCCTTCCTTCGGTTGCCTTGCTGCGCCACTTCTTCTCTCTGCGCCTTGTCGACCCTACCCAATGCTGGGCATCCGTGAGCTTCGTTGCCTCGTTTGAGTCAGCGGCCTCAGGGATTGACTTCAGGCTCCCTCTGCTCGCGGCTGGGTTCCGTGAGCGGTGGCTGTATGTGGATGCAGGGGTGCCCAACCCCTGCTATCGGAGCCAACTTCGCCTGCTGTCCCCAATTCGGGCTGGGGCCAGGAGACGCTTGAGAGCCCCCGGCTCGTCTTCGTCTAGCACCGCTTCGCGTTCTTGAGGTCGCTTGGCGTGACAGCGCCCAAGGTGGTGAAGGAGTTCCTGCTTTGCCGCATTGCTCCTCTCCAACGCCACTCCCGCCGGATGTGGGCCTTCAGTGGGCGTGATGATCGTATGAGGCTCCAGGAAGAGGACCTGACGCCTGAAGTGCTGAGGACAGTGCTCTTGATCCTGACCGGGGACCCCAACCCTGGCAGCATCCAGCAGGGAGGGGCCTTGTTGTACCTCTGCCAGAACAGGGGCGATTTTGTGAATCATATGCCTATCTTTGATGAGTGGGGGCCGCACCCCGCCGGCCTCCGGGGGCCTCGCGAGAACCCAGTGATGGTGACTGCCCTTCCAGTCAGCCAAGGCGACTCTTCCTCGGGTGGCGGAGCAGGGAGGCGTGAGGCGCCAGAGGCCGAGGGGGCTCCCGGCGGGGTGACAGCGCCGGGCGATGCTCATGAGGGAGCAGCTCTTGGGGCCCGTGCCGCTGAGGCTGAGGGTGGCAAGCAGCTGCCCTCAGCGCCTGTGGCTGAGGCCCCTGAGGCTCCAGCCGCTTCTCTTGGTGAGGCGACTGGCAGTGCGCATCAGGCAGGCGCCCCTGACACGGATCGCCTTGACGCTTCGTCCTCGTCGTAGGTTGATCCCTGCGCTCAACTCTTGGGCCACTTCCGCGTGGACTTTGAGGCCCTCCGGAATAGAAGGGAGGCCTTGGGCGATGATTACCCTTGTCGCCTGCTGAAGCGTAGGAAGTACTTCGCCACTGATGAGTAAGCCTTCTCCTTTTCCAGCTCCCGATCCTTCTGTTGCTTTTATTGATCCTTGCTCCGCAGGCCCCTTCTAGCCGAGCTCGCGGAGATGGCTGAGGTGCCGTCCCCCTTGGCTTCGCCCCCTCTACCGTTCTCAAGCGCTCCGAGCAGCAGAGCCCTTGTGGTGAGGGCGATCGGAGAGGCGAATCGTCCCGAGGCGCATCGAGGCCCTGCGCACCTCGCGATCCTCCTTCGCGGGCCTTCTCGTGGCATAGCCAGCCTGTCGTGGGCTTCTCGCCTGGTTGTGGACTGCGACTGGCTGAGGCGCTCCCTGCGCTCTTCATCTGGGGATGGGATGGCTCCACGCTGGGCTTCTGGCGTG
Organism: Triticum dicoccoides; assembly: GCF_002162155.2. Taxonomy (NCBI): domain Eukaryota; kingdom Viridiplantae; phylum Streptophyta; class Magnoliopsida; order Poales; family Poaceae; genus Triticum; species Triticum dicoccoides. The sequence continues at coordinate 554,022,089 of NC_041382.1, forward strand.
GCGTACCCGGCCGTCGTGAGGGTGCCAGCCCCCAGCCCCCTGACCGGAGGGGGAGTGCTGATCCGTGGCCCCCGGCGCTTGCTTGGGGCAGATGATGGTGTGGAAGACGTGCTCGAGCGCGCCCGGGAGCATCGCACTCTTTGCTAAGGATTCCTTCGAAGGGCGGCTGATGCGATGAGCCTGCTTGGTGAGGAGCTTGCTGATGAAGACGCGCGCCTTGAGGCCGAGGGCCTGCGCCTGGCTGCAGAGAGACGTGAGCTGGAGACGCGAGCTGAAGTAGCGCAAGGGGAGTCAACCACCTCCCAGGCCGAGGTGCTCCTTCTTCGCCATCGGGTGGAGGAGGCTGAAGCCGTCGCGCGCCAGAATGCGGACGAGATACGTCAGCGGCGGATCCTAGAGCATGAGCACGGCCCCATGCTCACCACGCTTTGGGAGAGAGCGAACACAGCCTTGGGCAACATCTGCGAGGCGGCTGTTGGTGAGCCACACGCAGTCAACTACGTCGGCAACCTTAAGTTCTTCACCGACGTGGTGACGCAGCTGGAGGCACGGTCGGTCAGGGCCGACAGGTTGGTGGAGGGGAGGAGCCGCGCCCTGCTCGAGCGCGCCTTTTCTTGCGTCTTCAGCCATCTCCGGAACATGGATCCCCACTTTGATTTCGACGCCGCCATCGCCCCAGTCCCCCAGGCCGTCCGAGACGACCTGGCGCACTGGGTGGAAGACAATGTGGATGCTCTTGTCAGGTCCTTCGCTTCAGACGACGACGGCGTGATCGCGGCTGCCGACGAGGGCGGTGTGGTGAACGGCCCTGACGCCACTGGCGGCGACGCAGACAGCAATGGCGAGTCCAGCGACGCCAACAACGGTTCGGGTGGTGCTCCTGAGGATGCATTGGGGGATTTATCCGACTGATCATGCATCGTTCCTGTTTCCTTACCCTGCATGAATAGAACTCAGGTTTTGGCCTGATGGCTGTGAGAGCATTTTGGGAGGGGGAGCCCCTCATGTAAAACTTGTGTTCATCGTATTAGTAGATGTTACATTGCACATGCGCCCGCGCCAAGTGGTTGGCTAAGCGACGCGCTGGTTGGCTAGTTTACCTTCGTCCCGCGCGGGCCCTGAGGTAGCCTGTGGGAGGTTGTGGTGTCCCGAGTGTTCCCTGATCGAATCTGTAGGATCTGCAGTAAAAAACCCTCCTGAGAGGACGCGGCGACGGCAGTCTGGGCTGCGTGCAAGCTAGGCCTGACCCGGCTCACGAGGGGCTCATGAGGGGAGGCAGCTGAGGCGAAGTGGTAATCAAAACACGAGAAATTGCTCGAACGAGACTAAGCACCCCTTCCCCGAACACACACAAATCTCAAATTCAAATCCAACTTGAATCCAGCGGGGGAAAGTGACAACCAAAGGGAAAAGCAACGAAAGCAGACAAAAGGCCGCGTCTGGCACCTAATCTAGTCTTGGACGTCTTCTCACCAGCGCGGAGCTAAGTGCTGCCACTGGGCGTGGGAGGGAGCCCCAGGGCCTGAGGCCGGCACCCCTGAGACTCCGGGGCGTGCACAACCCCACTCATTATTACGTGAGAGTTTCACGGGGCGGCGAGCTTCACAGGCACTGGGCCTTCTTCACAGGTACCGGCCTTGCTTCATATCGCTAGACGAGGGCCCTGCCTTGCGCCACACTCTAGTGCCATCAACGACGACCGGAAACTAGGACGCCGCCGATGGGGTAGAGCGGTCGCCAGCGGTTCCACCGACGATCACGGGTCCTCCGCCAGGGGCAGGCCCTGAGGCACCTCCCCAGCAGAGGGCCTACCTCCTGAGAACACCTTGCTCCGAACACCGCGGTGGTGATGTCGGATCTCGGCCCCTCTCCTGCAGCCCCCTGCGCCCTCCTCCCGAGGGGTAAGAGACTATGGGAGCGGGGCAGCTGCTCGCTGTGGCAACCTGCACCTCCTGCGATCCATGATTAGCGTATGCCTGCTCCTGAGGAATTAGTGGTACCCGATAATCGTTGCCTCCAGCATGGCCAGTGGGACCGTCCTGGGGCTCCTGGAAGGGCTCAGCTTCTGGCGCCTCATCCCCCCAGCTTGGGCTGAGGAGCGAGCCTTGTTCGCCCTCGTGAGGGTGTCCTTGGTCCATCATGAGGGGCACGTATTCTTCTGGTGCCGTCATCCCGAAGGCCACGCCGTAGTGCTCCGCGTGCCACGCAGTCCTGCTTGATGCGCCCACCGTGGGGTGGTAGCGCGGCTGTCCACTGGGGCCATGGGTCGCGTCGAGTCCTTCTTCTTCGCGGACCGGGAGCGGGGGCAGCGCCGCCGCCGGTCCGGTGCCAACAGCTTCGCTGGCGTTGGGGTAGCCTTGGAGCCCGCGAGCGCACGCGGAGCCCCCGCGCGGGCCGCCCTGGGCTTGAGATGGGAGCTGGGTGCAGAAGGGGTGAGCCCCCGAGGCGGCGAAGCCCAGGAGCTCTGCCACCCGCTCCAGCAGCACGTCGCAGCCGCCCTCCAGCAGCCTACACTATAGCAGCTCTCGGGCCACCGTGAGTGCGGCCCTCGAGTTCGCCTGCTCCCGGCGGGTGTACGGTGTCGTGGTCGCAGCATGATTGGAGGCCCTTGCCGCCGACCGCGCCTGCCGCGGTGTGAGAGCTGTCGAAGCCTGTCTGCGTCGCCCGCGGCCCGCAGCGCCCTGCGGACCGTGAGCTACCTGGGGCATGGGGTCGCCTGAGGCAAGCGGCTCTGCGCGGGCGGGCCATGCCGCCCATGGATCTGGGTTGCCCGCCTGGTCGCCGGACATGGTGATGACGACGCGACGGGACACGAAGCGATAGAAGGTGGATTCCGGCGCACCCCTACCTGGCGCGCAAAATGTCGGATTTCGGGTTCCGGCAGACCCTTGAGGTTTGAACACTGGGGTGCGCGCGGAGATTTCGCCTTCTACCTACCTGCACCCCTCCCCCTCGCTAAGATCTAAGCTATGGAAAGAACAACACAAGAGACACATGGTTTATACTGGTTCGGGCCACCGTTGTGGTGTAATACCCTACTCCAGTGTGTGGTGTGGTGGATTGCCTCTTGGGCTGATGATGATGAGCAATACAAGGAAGAACAGCCTCGTGAGGGTTTGTTCTTGGCTGGGGGGATGAACTGCTAGGAGGAGTTCAGTCGCCCTTCTCTCTCTCTCTGTGTGTGATGCTCCTCGATCCGATCCTAGCTAGTTTCTCTCTTGGCTTCTAGATTCTCCCTTCTTCATTGCCCCTCTACCCTGGGGGTGGCTAGTCCTATTTATAGGCAAAGGCCCTGGGCCTCTTCCCAAATATTGAGTGGGAAGGGCGCCAACAATTGGCCATTTTGAAGGGGAACATCTGGTACACTTATCCTGACTAAAGTTGGTCCTCGCCTGCCAAAGGCTCTGGTGGTGACGCTGGCTTGGGCTCCACAATGACTTCCTCCCTGCCGTTGGACTGGTCTTGGTCTCGTTGCACCGAAACAGGTGCCTTTGCTTGATGCTCTCGCCTGCGCTTGCTCCCTTTGCACCAAAGAGGAAAGGAGGACACTGCGCGGCTGGCGCCCGCCTGGCGCCTTTGGTCGTCATGGCTTGCGTCACGGGCACCTTGCGAGGTACCCCGCCTTGTTCTCTCCGCCTCCTCGCGAGCCAGCCTGATGAGGCCGTGCCTGAGGAAGTTTCGTGTCATCCGCCCTGCGAGGCTTGGCCCCTCGCGAGGGTCTTGGGTCTGTGTTGATGAAGATGGGCCATGCTGGGCCCCCTTTGAGCCACGCCACAGGCCGCAGGCAGGCAAGTCTGGGGACCCCCGTTCCCAGAACGCCGACAATTACATTTATGCTCACAAACACTCATTGCTAGATGTCGGTGCTCATACTCTTTCACTATAATATCCATGCTAGTTTATTTTCTTTTTCCTGCTTTCTTCTTGTGTGTCTGTTAAACCTTAAGAAAAAACAAAAAAAATTAGTAGTAGTTTATTTCTCTACTATAGTAGTAATAATTAAAAAGAAAACCCAAAAATATTTCTCGTTCTTCTTTTGCTTGTTGGGAGCTTTCCCGTGTAAATAGTTTTATTTCTTTTCTTTTATTTGGGGTCAGTAGGAGAAGACCATAATTAAATTGTTGAATTGGCTCTTATATGCATTATTGTTGATTTAACCAAGAGCCCTTATTGCCTTGTCTTCTCTTGTTTATTGAATGCTCGCAGATTCCAGCTTAGTCCAATGCACGTGCACTATTATTATTATTCACACCGTTCGGTCGTGCAAGTGAAAGGCAATTATGATGATATATGATGGACTGACTGAGATGAGAAAAGCTGGTATGAACTCGACCTCTTTTGTTTTTGTAAATATGATTAGCCCGTCGTTCTTGATTCAGCTTATTATGAATAAACATGTTTGCAATGACAATTAGAGATCATAGTTGCTTGTTCCATGCTTGATTATCTATGAGTTATAATGGTTTACCTTGTGTGCCAACATGCTATTGAGATGATTATGATGTGGTATGATGGGGTGGTATCCTCCTTCGAATTATTTAAGTGACTTGACTTGGCACATGTTCACGCATGTAGTTGAAACAAAATCAACATAGCCTTCACGATATTTATGTTCATGGTGGATTATATCCTACTCATACTTGCATCCAATGCTTATTAATTTTAATGCATGTACATGGCTGTTGTCGCTCTCTAGTTAGTCGCTTCCCAGTCTTTTGCTAGCCTTCACCTGTACTAAGCGGGAATACTGCTTGTGCATCCAATCCCTTAAACCCCAAAGTTATTCCAGATGAGTCCACCATACCTTCCTATATGCGGTATCTACCTGCCGTTCCAAGTAAATTTGTATGTGCCAAACTCTAAACCTTCAAATAAACATTCTGTTTTGTATGCTCGAATAGCTCATGTATCAACAAAGGTTGTCCTTATCTTCCGTGTTAGGCGGGTTATTCTCAAGAGGAGTGGACTCCACTCCTCACTCACGAGAAAATGGCTGGTCACCGGGATGCCCAGTCCCATGCTTTATGCAAACTAAATCAAAATTAATTGCAAACAAAACTCCCCCTGGGACCTGATGTATGTTGGAGGCACTCGTTGTTTCGAGCAAGCCATGGATTGATGCTTGTTGGTGGAGGGGGGGGGTATAAACTTTACCATTCTGTTTGGGAACCGCCTATAATGTGTTTAGCATGGAAGATATCGCCATCTCTTAGTTGTTACGTTGAAAATGAAAGTATACCGCTCAAAATACAATTTATCTCTATTGCAAAACCGAGCTCTGGCACCTCTACAAATTGCTGCTTCCTTCTGCGAAGGGCCTATCCATTTACTTTTATGTTGAGTCATCACCCTCTTATTAAAAAGCACTAGCTGGAGAGCGCAGCCGTCATTTGCATTCATCACTGTTAATTTATATTGGGTATGACTATGATTGGATCTCTTTTACCATGAATTACAATGTCTAGTCAGTCCTTGATCTTTAAAGGTGCTCTGCATTTATGTTTTGCGGTCTCAGAAAGGGCTAGCGAGATACCATCTTGTTATATCATATTATGATTGTTTTGAGAAAGTGTTGTCATCCGAGATTTATTATTATGACTTGCTAGTTGATTATGCTATTGATATGAGTAACTGTGAGACCTGAGAATTATTGCAAATGTGGTTAGTTATGATCTATGCTGAAAACTTGAATGCTGGCTTGACATAGTTACAACAACAAGAGCAAACAGAGTTTGTAAAAGTTTTTCTTTCTTTCTTTCAGTTTGTCAACTGAATTGCTTGAGGACAAGCAAGGGTTTAAGCGTGGGGGAGTTGATACGTCTCCGTCGTATCTACTTTTCCAAACACTTTTGCCCTTGTTTTGGACTCTAACTTGTATGATTTGAATGGAACTAACCCGGACTGACGCTGTTTTCAGCAGAATTACCATGGTGTTGTTTTATGTGCAGAAAACAAATATTCTCGGAATGACCTGAAACTCCACGGAACATCTTAGAAAAAACAATAAAAAATCCTCGCCAAAGATGAAGACCAGGGGGCCCACACCCTTCTCATGAGGGTGGGGGGCGCGCCCTCCCCTAGGGCGCGCCCCCTACCTCGTGCCCCCCTGGAAACCCTCCGACACCTTCTCCAACTCTATATATTTGCTTTCGGAGAGAAAAAATCAGAGAGAATAAATCATCGCGTTTTATGATACGGAGCCGCCGCCAAGCCCTAAAACCTCTCGGGAGGGCTGATCTGGAGTCCGTTCGGGACTCCAGAGATGGGGATTCATCGCCGTCGTCATCATCAACCATCCTCCATCACCAATTTCATGATGCTCACCGCCGTGCGTGAGTAATTGCACCGTAGGCTTGCTGGACGGTGATGGGTTGGATGAGATTTATCATGTAATCAAGTTAGTTTTGCTAGGGTTTGATCCCTATTATCCATTATGTTCTGAGATTGATGTTGCTATGACTTTGCTATGCTTAATGCTTGTCACTAGGGCCCGAGTGCCATGATTTCAGATCTGAACCTATTATGTTTTCATGAATATATGTGAGTTCTTGATCCTATCTTGCAAGTCTATAGTCACCTACTATGTGTTATGATCCGGCAACCCCGAAGTGACAATAATCGGGACCACTCCCGGTGATGTCCATAGTTTGAGGAGTTCATGTATTCACCATGTGCTAATACTTTGTTCCGGTTCTCTATTAAAAGGAGGCCTTAATATCCCTTAGTTTCCAATAGGACCCGCTGCCACGGGAGGGTAGGACAAAAGATGTCATGCAAGTTCTTTTCCATAAGCACGTATGACTATATACGGAATACATGCCTACATTACATTGATGAATTGGAGCTAGTTCTGTGTCACCCTATGTTATGACTGTTACATGATGAACCGCATCCGACATAATTATCCATGACTGATCCGGTGCCTACAAGTTTTCCATATACTGGTTCTCGCTTATTTACTTTCCTGCTGCTACTGTTACAATCACTACAAAATACCAAAAACATTACTTTTGTTGTCTTTACTTTTGTTGCTGCTACCACCACTATCATATTACTTTGCTACTAAACACTTTGCTGCAGATACTAAGTTTCCAGGTGTGGTTGAATTGACAACTCAGCTGCTAATACTTGAGAATATTCTTTGGCTCCCCTTGTGTTGAATTAATAAATTTGGGTTGAATACTCTACCCTCGAAAGCTGTTGCGATCCCCTATACTTGTGGGTTATCATGGGCAGTGGTTCCTGTTCGTCTCCTGCATCGTCGTCCATACCGTCGATGTCTTCGGAGTCGAAGTCGAGCATGTCGGTCAAATCGTCGACAGTGGCTACTAAGTGGGTGGTGGGTGGGCAGCGAATTTCTTCGTCATCCGCAGCAAATTTCTTCGTCATCCGCATCCCAATCCTGCCTTAATATCCCTTAATGCGTTCGGTATGTCGCTGAAGGGCGAGTGCTGTAAAATATCCGCGGAGGTAAACTCCATGATCGGCGCCCAGTCGGATTCGATAGGCACAGGCGCAGGCGGTTCAGAGTCTGTGGCCGGGGAAGAATCTGATAGTTCGGCGTCACGGCTCCCGTGAAGGGTAAGGTCGATACTCGGCTTGATCGCCGATGAGAGTGCGGCCTCCATGGCGGGGTCTATCCACCCGTCCATGGATGGCGCAATTGACTCCAAATTGAGGGTCAGAGCGGTTGCCTGAACAATGTCCGATGGTAGAGCTAAATCATGCTCATCGCGACCGTGCGGCGCTCTTGGCAAGGGCTCGAATCCGTCGAAGATTGAGTCTCCGCGAATGTCGGTCGTGTAGTTTAAGCTTCCGAGCCTGACCCGGTGGCCAGGGGCGTAACTCTCGATCTGCTCCAGATGGCCAAGCAAGTTGGCCCGCAGTATGAAGCCGCCGAATACAAGGATCTGTCCGGGAAGAAAAGTCTCACCCTGGACTACATCACTATCGATGATCGAAGGAGCCATCCAGCCTAATGACGACGACACAGAGGAACTCTCAATGAAAGCACCAATGTCGGTGTCAAAACTGGCGGATCTCGGGTAGGGGTCCCGAACTGTGCGTCTAAGGCGGATCGTAACAGGAGACAGGGGACACGATGTTTTACCCAGGTTCGAGCCCTCTTGATGGAGGTAAAACCCTACGTCCTGCTTGATTTATTCTTGATAATATGAGTAGTACAAGAGTTGATCTACCGCGAGATGGGAGAGGCTAAACCCTAGAAGCTAGCCTATGGTATGATTGTATGTTGTCCTACAGACTAAAACCCTCCGGCTTATATAGACACCGGAGGGGGCTAGGGTTACACAAGGTCAGTTAAAAAGGAGGTGATATACATATCCGCATTGCCTAGCTTGCCTTCCACGCCAAGTAGAGTCCCATCCGGACACAAGACGAAGTCTTCAATCTCGTATCTTCATAGTCCAACAGTCCGGCCAAAGGATATAGTCCAGCTGTCCGGAGACCCCCTAATCCAGGACTCCCTCAGTCGACTTCACCAACCTCAACAAGGCCTGCACTCAAGATCCGTTCCCTCTTCCATGCATCGACCAGATCATCGACTCCACTGTCGAGTGCGACTTGCTATGCTTCCTGGATGCGTTCTCAGGATATCACCAGATCAAGATGGCGGTAGAAGATGTGGAGAAGATAGCCTTCTTGACCCCGTGTGGGGTATACTACTACACTTGCATGCCTTTCGGGCTGTGCAACGCAGGTGCAACCTTCCAGCGGCTCATGCACATCGCCTTGGGTCGGTAGCTCGGGAGAAACGCTGAAGCCTATGTCGATGACATCCTGGTGAAGTCTCGGGAGGCGAGGACCTTGGTCCAAGACCTAGAGGAGACCTTTGAAAGCCTCTGTCAGGTGGACTTGCGACTCAACCCGGAGAAGTGCGTGTTTGGCGTCCCTTCCGGCAAGCTATTGGGCTTCCTTATGTCCCATAGGGGAATCGAGGCCAACCCGGAGAAGGTCAAGGCCATTGAAGACATGAGTCCACCGCAAACCTCAAGGAAATGCAGAATCTTATTGGACGGGTGACTGCATTGGGATACTTCATTTCCAAGCTGGGAGGGCGCGCCCTACCCTTCTTCTAGCTGATGAAGAAGAAGGGCCCATTTGAGTGGACCCCGGAGGCCGACCAAGTATTTTAAGTCCTCAAGAGATACCTGACCAACCCTCCAGTGATGGTGGCGCTGCGACCTCTCGAGCCCCTGGTGCTTTATCTTGCAGCCACTCCCCACTCTACTAGCGCGACTCTAGTGGTTGTCGGTGTTCTGGGAACGGGGGTCCCCAGACTTGCCTGCCTGCGGCCCACAGCGTGGCTGGGCTGGCAGGTCTGTACGGCCCATCTTCATCGACAAGGCATTCAAGACCCTCGCAAGGGGCCATGCCTCGCGAGGCGGATGACGCAAGACCTCCTCAGGAGCGGCCTCGCCAAGCAGGCTCGCGATGGGCGGAGAGATCAAGGCAAGGCAAACCTCGTGAGGTCCTCATGACGTGAGCCATGACGATCGAGACCAGGCGGGCACCAGCGCGCGCAGTGTCCTCGCTTCCTCTTTGGTGCCAAGGGGGCAAGCGTAGGCGCGGAGTACCGAGGCATCAAGCAAAGGTTTCCATATTGGTGCAACGAGACCAAGACCAGAAGGACGGCAAGACGGAGGTCACCATGGAGCCCAGGACGGCATCACTGCCAGAGCCTTTGGCAGGCGAAGACCGCTTTCGAATTGGCCGTTGTTGGCTCCCTTCCCGCTCAATATTTGGGGATAGGAACATGCCCTATATATGTAGAACTAGCCACCACAGTAGAGGAGAACAACAACAATGAAAAGAGAGCACAAGAACACCTCAACCTTAGGAGGTTGTTCTTCCCCTTGTACTGTTCATCATCAGCCCAAGAGGCAATCTACCACCACACTGGAGTAGGGTATTACACCACAACGGTGGCCCGAACCAGCATAAATCTTGTGTCTTTGTCTTGTGAGTTCGTCGAGTTCGTCCGCGAGATCTTCGAGAGCTAGGGCATGGATCGATAGGGAGAAAACCTTCACGCGCACCCCAGTGTTCGAACCTCAAGGGTTTTGCCGGAACCAGTGATCCGACATTTGGCGCGCTAGGTAGGGGTGCGCCGGAGTCTGTTCCCCACCAATCGACCCACCGACGATCCGTGGCCCCGATGTCCGGCGACCCAAGGGCCGACTCCGACCGATGGGCAGCCTGGCCATCCCGGGCGGCGCCACCTGCCCATGAAGACCTCAACCCCACGCTCCAGGCGGCGCGAGCACCACCTAACACTGTGGGGTGCGGGCGGCATGGCCATGCGTCATCCAACCTCACTCCACGAAAAGTGCGAGCCACTGTAAGGGCCGCAAGCCACGCCGCAACAACGGCACCACACACCCGGCGGGAGTAGGAGAACATGCGGGCCGCGCTCATGGTGGCGCGGGAGTTGCTGCGGTGCCGGCTGATGGAGAGCGGCCACGACACACTGCTGGAATGTGTCGCTGAGCTACTAGATGCGGCGGCATCAGGAGCACCGCCTTTCTTCTATCTGCTCCCTTCCTGAGCTGCTACTGGACCTCACGACGGGCCTCGCTGCAACCGCCGCCCCCGGGTGCGCTTGGGGGCTTCATCGACACCAGGACGGCCAGCGGCGCCGACATCGCCGGGGGCCCCGTTGCCCCCACGCCGCCTCTAATGAGCATGGGCATGAGCGTTGCCCCCCAAGGCCCCAGCGAGGCATCGCGCTATCGTCCTCGGGACGCCGCGCTGGGCCGCGCGACATGGAGTGTGGGGTACTACGGCGAGGTGTTTGGGGTGACAGCCCCGGAAGCCTATGTGCCCTGCATGATGGACCAGGAGTACACGCCGGAGGACAACTCTGGCTCGTTTTTCAGGCCAGGTTGGGAGGAGGAGGCGTTAGGAGCTGAAGCCTTCCAGGAGCCGCCGGACAGCCCCGCCAACCGTGCCGTCGACAACAGATACATGGTACCACTAATCCCTCAGGAGCAAGCTTACGCTAACCATGGGTTGCGGGAGAATCAGGTCACCAGAGCGGCTGGCGGCCCCAGCTCGGTGACCACCGTCCCTCTAGGAGGATCATGCTGGGGTAGCAGGAGAAAAGCCAGGAGCCAGATCCCTCGCCGCGTCGCACAGAGCAAGTCCCCCCGGAGGTAGGCCCTCTACCGGGGTGGCGACGGCGACCTTTCCCCTGGCAGAGGACCCGTGGTCGCCAAGGGCGCCGCTGGTGTCCCCTTTCCCCCATTTGTGTCATCCTGGTTGCCAGTCGGCTTAAAGGTGGTCGAGGGCGGCACAAGGCGGGCCCCTCGCCTGGCGATATGAAGCAAGGCCGGTACCTGTGAAGAAGGCCCAGTGCCTGTGAAGATTGCCGCCCATGACACTCTCACGTAATAATGAGTGGGGCTGCACACGCCCCGGAGTCTCCGGAGAGCCTCCCTCGGGCCTCGGGGGCTCCCTCCCACGCCTAGTGGTAGCACTTAGCTCCGCGCTGGCGAGAAGACGTCGAAGACTAGACTAGGAGCTGGCCGCGGCCATTTGCTTTGGATCTCTTTTCTGTAACCCTGCCTTCTGGATTTGGATTTAAGTTGAAGTTGAATTTTCATTTGATGCGAGGGGGGATGCCTTTTCTTGTTCGAGCTATTTCTCGCATTCTTGTTCTTGCCTTACTTCGGAGTTTGCGCCAGTCGTTCCCCCCTCGCGGGCCCCTCTCGATCTGGGCTGGGCATGAAGCACACGAGCCACGCGCGTGCCGAGCCATGGCAACCGCTCGCTTATCACACGGCCCTCTCGGGCATGGCAACGAATTCATTAGGAGCTCCTCAAAAACCCGCAATCTCTCGGGCCGGTTTTGGGCTCGCCCAAGCTAAGGTAAACCGCAACAACGACCTTGGCTCGGCATGTGTATGCTCATGAAGACGCGTACTCAATTTAGCATGAAAGGATAAAAGTTGCGATTGTTTACATTAGGGGCTCCCCCTCTCAAAATGCTCTTACAATTTTCCAGGGTCACGCCCAAGTTTTTACAGTGTAAATAACAGAGAAAAGAGGAGTCATCCGGATACGCCGCCCGCCGCGTCCCCCATGTCATCTTCAGATGCGCCGCTGGCGTCGCTGTCCCATCGTTGGCATTGCCTCCACCATCGCCGGCGCTGACGTCGCCGTCATCAACCACGTCTCTTTCGTCCGCCGCAACCACTACCCCGTTGAGGGAGTCCTGGATTAGGGGGTCTCCGGACAGCAGGACTATATCCTTTGGCTAGATTGTTAGACTATGAAGATACAAGATTGAAGACTTCGTCCCGTGTCCGGATGGGACTCTACTTGGCGTGGAAGGCAAGCTAGGCAGTACGGATATGGATATCTCCTCCTTTGTAACCGACCTTGTGTAGCCCTAACCCTCTCCGATGTCTATATAAACCGGAGGGTTTTAGTCCGTAGGACACAACAACAACATACAATCATACCATAGGCTAGCTTCTAGGGTTTAGCCTCTCCGATCTCGTGGTAGATCAACTCTTGTGATACCATATCATCAAGAATAAATCAAGTAGGACGTAGGGTTTTACCTCCATCAAGAGGGCCCGAACCTGGGTAAAACATCGTGTCCCCTACCTCCTGTTACCATCCGTCTTAGACGCACAGTTCGGGACCCCCTACTCGAGATCCGCCGATTTTGACACCGACATTGGTGCTTTCATTGAGAGTTCCTCTGTGTCGTCGCCGTTAGGCTTGATGGCTCCTACAATCATCGATAGCGATGCAGTCCAGGGTGAGACTTTTCTCCCTGGACAGATCTTTGTGTTCGGCAGCTTCGCACTGCGGGCCAACTCGCTTGGCCATCTGGAGCAGATCGAAAGTTACGCCCTGGCTACTAGGTCAGATTTGGAAGCTTAAACTACACGGCCGATATCCGCGGAGACTTGATCTTCGACGGATTCGAGCCTCTGCCTTGTGCGCCACACGGTCACGATGAGTACGATTTAGCTCTACCATCAGACAGTGTTCAAGAGATCGCACCGGCAGCCGCTCCGACCCTCAATTCGGAGCCAGTTGCGCCGCCCATGGACGGGTCGATGGACCCCGCCACGGAGGCCTTACCCTCAGCGGCGATCGAGCTGAACATCGACCTTACCCTACACAAGAGCCGTGTTGTTAGACTGCCGGATCCTTCTCCGGCCATGGACTCCGAGCCACCTGCGCCCGTTCCTAGCGAATCCGATTGGGCGCCGATCATGGAGTTTACCTCCGCGAATATTTTTCAGCACTCGCCCTTTGGTGACATACTGAACTCATTAAGGTCTCTCTCCTTGTTAGGAGGATCCTGGCCGAACTATGTCCGACAGGATTGGGATGCGAATGACGAAGAAATTTGCTGCCCACCCACCACCCACTTAGTAGCCACTGTCGACGACTTAACCGACATGCTCGACTTCGACTCCGAGGACATCGACGGTATGGACGACGATGCGGGAGACAAAGAGGAACCACAGCCCACAAGGCATTGGACAGCCACCTCATTATACGATATATACATGGTGGACACACCCAAAGAAGGTAATGGCGACGAGACAGCGGAGGACGACCCCTCCAAAAAGCAACCCAAGTGCCGACGTTAGCGGCGCCTCTCTAAGTCCCGCCAAAGCAAAAGTGGTGATACCGGCACACGAGATAATAACACTCCGGATAGTGCCGAAGATGGCAACAATCCCCTCTAGCACGATCTAGGACAGGAGGATGGAAATGCCAGCCCTCTAGAGAGAGCGGCAGATGGAGAGGCGGAGGACGATAATCATGCCCCCTCCAAAGACGAGGCAAGCCTCGACGATGCCGAATTCTCCATGCCAGAGGATCCCGTCGAACAAGAGCACTTCAAGCGCCTGCTTATAGCCACGGCAAATAGCCTTAAGAAAAAGCAGCAGCAGCTTCAAGCTGATCAAGATTTGCTAGCTGACAGATGGACTGAAGTCCTCGCGGCCGAGGAATATAAACTCGAGCGCCCCTCCAAGAGTTACCCAAAATGCAGGTTGCTACCCCGACTGGAGCAAGAAGCGTATGACGCGGCTGATCGGCCACCTCATGGCCGCGATAGAGAGGCATTCCAGCCAAAAACTCAGCCTGCACCCCGATGCCATTCAAATAAAAAGGCATGGGGAAATACGCCACACCTGCGAGACGTATTGGAGGACAAAACAAAACATGCAAGATCGATCTACGGATCACGAGGGCGCGCCACTATGCAAGACAATAAACGTCACGCCGGATACAGTAAAAGTAAGTCCGGCCAGGCCGACCACAGCGGACACGACTCATTCGAGCTGCGTCGCGACATAGCCCAGTACAGAGGTGCCACACACCCCCTATGCTTCACAGACGAAGTAATGAATCATCAAATCCCATAGGGTTTCAAACCCGTAAATATTGAATCATACAATGGCACAACAGATCCTGCGGTATGGATTGAGGATTTCCTCCTCCACATCCACATGGCCCGCGGTGATGATTTACACGCCATCAAATACCTCCCACTCAAACTTAAAGGACCAGCTCGGCACTGGCTCAACAGCTTGCCAGCAGAGTCCATTGGCTGTTGGGGAGATCTGGAAGCCGCATTCCTCAACAACTTTTAGGGCACTTACGTGCGACCACCAGACGTCGATGACCTAAGGCATATAATTTAGCAGCCAGAGGAATTGGCCAGGAAATTTTGGACACGGTTCCTAATAAAGAAAAATCAAATCGTCGACTGTCCGGATGGAGAGGCCTTTGCAGCTTTTTAATACAACATCCGCGATGAGTGGCTAGCCTGGCACCTTGGTCAGGAAAAGCCGAAATCTATGGCAGCCCTCACGACACTCATGACCCGCTTTTGTGCAGGAGAAGACAGCTGGCTGGCTCACAGTAATAACATATCAAAGAACCATGGTACTTCGGACACCATGGACGGCAATAGAAGGTCACGTCGCAACAAACGTAAGCGCCGCATTAACAGCGACAATACCGAGGATACGACAGTCAATGCCGGATTCAAAGGGTCTAAACCCGGTCAGCGGAAAAAGTCATTTAAAAGAAGCACTCCGGGCCCGTCCAGTTTGGACCGCATACTCGATCGCTCGTGTCAAATACACGGCAGCCCCGACAAGCCAGCCAACCACACCAAGAGGAATTGTTGGGTACTCAAGTAGGCCGGCAAGTTAATTGCCGAAAACAAAGATAAGGGGCCACATAGCGATGACGAGGAAGAGCCCCGGCAGCCGAACACCAGAGGACAGAAGAGGTTCCCCCCACAAGTGCGGACGGTGAATATGATATACGCAACCCACATCCCCAAGAGGGAGCGGAAGCATGCGCTCGGGGACGTATATGCGTTGGAGCCAGTCGCCCCAAAGTTCAACCCAAGGTCCTCCTGTCCGATCACTTTCGATCGCAGGGACCATCCCACTAGTATCCGTCATGGCGGATTCGCCGCACTGGTCCTAGACCCAATCATCGACGGATTTCACCTCACCCGAGTCCTTATGGATGGCGGCAGCAGCCTGAACCTGCTTTACCAGGACACAGTGCGCAAAATGGGTATAGACCCCTCAAGGATCAAACCCACAAAAACGACCTTTAAAGGCATCATTCCAGGTGTAGAGGCCCATTGCACAGGCTCAATTACACTGGAAGTGGTCTTCGGAACCCCGGATAACCTCCGAAGCGAAGAATTAATCTTCGATATAGTCCCGTTCCGCAGTGGCTATCATGCACTGCTCGGGCGAACCGCATTTGCAAGATTCCACGCGGTACCGCATTATGCATACCTCAAGCTCAAGATGCTAGGACCTCGAGGGGTCATCATAGTTAATGGAAACACAGAGCGCTCTCTCCGCACGAAGGAGCACACTGCGGCCCTCGCAGCAGAAGCACAAAGCAGCCTCTCAAGGCAATCCACCAGTTCGGCGTTTCAAGACCCGGACACCTTCAAGCGCTCGGAGTAATCGGCAACTAGACCGCCTGGCACGATCTGAGCTTGCGTAGCAATGCGGCCCCCACCCCCGCCTAGCGAAATTCGTGCCACGCGTACATAATTACGCATTAAAAATACCATGGGCACAAGCGGGGAGGGGGGCACAACTACGGCACGACCCAATACGCGGCTTAAACCGCACTAGGGGCTTCCTGCTTTGTTAATTTTATATTTCAGGACTTTAATCTCTGGAAACCCTGTCCGGCAGCATGATTGCCGAACACATGATGCAGCAACCAAGGAGGCAGAAAGCTACGTCACACCACGGAACTCCCAGGTGGATTATGACAACGAGTGAAATATTTTCTTTAATACTATTCCTCAGCTTGCCCTTGGAAGGGACATAGTCCTACTTTTTGCTTATCGCACTATCTGTATCATTCTGCTTTAGCGCACCTTTTTGAATAAACAATGCATAACATTACGACTATTATTGCATTCTTGTTTTATATATATATGTGTTCATTAATGATGCCTTGCAACCGTACACTTTGGTACGGCCAATACACTAGGGGCTTAAGTACCCCACATTATGGTGTGAGAAGTCCGAACACTTTCACAAGTGTGGCACCCCGAACTTATAGCATTATATGCATCAGCTCCAAATCAGGTCTTTGGTCAAATGTTGGGTTTGCCCGGCTCCTATGTTTTGGTACCTTACGTTCCGCTCTGTCGGGAAAGATAGCACTAGGAGAACTACTGCGATTGTGCCCCGGTTCTGCTGGGCTAAGCACCTCAGTAGAGAATGCTAAAACTGACTGTCATGATAAGGCGAGAGACTGGTCGCTGTTCGGCGAGGTTTCGAGTCCCTAAAGACTTATGCCGCTTAGAGCGAGGAGCCGGTCTTGTCCGGCTTAAAGGCGTGTATCCCGCCCCGAATTCGGCCATCCGAATACCAGGGGCTTCACCGAAATTTAAAATTATAGAATTCTATGGCTAAGTGAGAGTGATAAAGCATTATTAGTCCGGTTGCCTTGTTCGCTGTGCTAAGCACCTCCCTCGAAGGACCCAAATATGGGAACAAGAGTGCTCAAGTTTATCCCGAACACCCCAGCACTCACGGCATGGGGGCAGAAGCCGAGGACTAGCCATCTTTCAGATTGGATAAACAGCCAAACAGAAGGTAATATTTTAAATTCAAACAAGCGTTGCATAGCGCATATGAAACAAATTTTCATCATACAGGATCACACGAGCAAGTTTACTCAAATATTACATCCTTTGGACATTCTTCTGCTACAAGACGGGAACCCTTCAGGACACCTGAGAGAGTCCTGGATTAGGGGGTGTCCGGATGGCCGGACTAGACCTTCAGCCGGACTCCTGGACTATGAAGATACAAGATTGAAGACTTTGTCCCGTGTCCGGAAGGGACTTTCCTTGGCGTGGAAGGCAAGCTTAGCGATACGGATATGCAGATCTCCTACCATTGTAACCGAGTTTGTGTAACCCTAACCCTCTCTGGTGTCTATATAAACCGGAGGGTTTTAGTCCGTAGGACAACATAGACAACAACAATCATACCATAGGCTAGCTTCTAGGGTTTAGCCTCTCTGGTCTCGTGGTAGATCTACTCTTGTACTACCCATATCATCAATATTAATCAAGCAGGACGTAGGGTTTTACCTCCATCGAGAGGGCCCGAACCTGGGTAAAACTTCGTGTCCCTTGCCTCCTGTTACCATCCGGCCTAGACGCACAGTTCGGGACCCCCTACCCGAGATCCGCCGGTTTTGACACCGACATTGGTGCTTTCATTGGGAGTTCCTCTGTGTCGTCACCGTCAGGCTTGATGGCTCCTACGATCATCGATAGTGATGCGGTCCAGGGTGAAACTTGTCTCCCCAGACAGATCTCTGTCTTCGGCGGCTTTGCACTGCGGGCCAATTCACTTGGCCATCTGGAGCAGATCGAAAGCTATGCCCCTGGCCGTCAGGTCAGATTTGGAAGTTTAAACTACACGGCTGACATCCGTGGGGACTTGATCTTCGACGGATTCGAGCCACTGCCGAGCGCGCCGCACTGCCACGACGAGCATGATCTTGCTCTACCGCCTAACAGTGCCCTGAAGGCCGCACCCGCATCGGTTTCGACCCTTAATTCGGAGCTAGCCGCGCCGATCGAGGATGGGCGGTTGGACGCTGCCTCGGGGGCTGCGATCCTAACGGCGATCGAGCCGAACACCAGTGTCAGGACCCCGACTCGATGTCACATCGATCTAGCTGGTAACACCTCATATCACTTTGCGGCCTCACGCACGGTATCCCCACGGGTGTCGTCTTACCTTTTCCCGGGACCGTTTGCGCCTTTTGGCTCACGTATATGATAGTGTCGCTAGCATCCATATGATAAAGAGCCCGGGCTGACATGACTAGTCGTAAACCCAAAGTGGCACAGACTTACAGGGACAGGCATCCATGACCCAGCTTCGAACGTGTCGGTCATCAGCAAGTGGGTCCGGGCTGTAGCACTGGGCTAGCAGGACTCCGGTAAACCGGGCTGTAGCGGGCTAACAGGACTCCGGTACTCAAAGCGTGACATTTCCCCGAAGGGACAGACACAGGAACGAAGAAGGACACATGCCGGCCAGCCTAAGTGTTCCAGAGCAGTAGCAAGCTACCATGGCTCAGCGGTAACACTAGGAGACATTTCCCGGTAAGGGAGGCTACCAAAGATAAACAACTAGATAGTCAGATCCCACACATACCAAGCATTTCAATCATACACACAATATGCTCGATATGTGCAAATACAACGAAGCATCACAACATGACTCTATGACACAAGTATTTTATTTAAGGCTCAGTGAGCCATACATAACCTACACAAAGGTACGGGTCTCACGACCCCACATACAAGTCATACAGTCATACAAACCAGCAGCGGAAGTAACTTGTCTGAGTACAGACAACTAGTAAAATAAAAGAGGCTTGGAAAGCCTCGCTATACTACGTGGTCCTTCACAAGCTCAGGGTCACCACCTGGGTCTTTAGCCTACTCGTTGATGTCAACGTCTACATAGAACCCATCAGAAGGGGTTGCAGCGTCTTCTGTAAAAAAGTAGATTATAGCAACATGAGTACAAAGGTACTCAGCAAGACTTACATCAGATCCTACATACATGCATAGTATCAAGAAGGGTTGGTGGAGTTATTGCAGCAAGCCAGCTTTGACTCTTGGCTAGGCTATCCTACGATACTCCAACTTAAAATGGTTTTGCGCACACGAGTCCACTACTCACCACTTCAATACACTACCGAGGGTCCACCTCCGTCTTCCTACGGAAGAGCCATCCTCGGCACTCACACTTATCTTGAGGCTTTTAACAGTTTCCATTTACTTGTCTATGAACTGTATAGGCAACCAAGTAGTCCTTTACCGCGGACGCGGCTATTCGAATAGATCATGTTAACCCTGCAGGGGGTACTTCTTCATACACGCTCTCACCACTTACCGTCGTTTACACGACATGTACTCGGCAACCTTCAAGCGGAAGCCCAACGTGGGTGTCGGCCACGACCTACCTAATCACCTAAGCTTCCAGTCCAGGTTTATCGCCTATTCAGGTTCCATCCGCAGGGAGTCCGGCCGAGGTTTCCCATACGGCCCCGAACGATGTGAACAGGGTTCCCGAGATACCTAACGGGTATTCGGTACACCCGGCCACGTACCTACCGCATCACAGCCCACCCCTACGGTCAGCGCTGTCCACGGCCTCCAGTAGGCTACAAACACCAGAAACTACTTGCAACTCCTGGACGGAGAACTAGGGTGAATAAGAAGCCGAGAGGGTCCATTGGTTTCGGGCCCAGTGCATGGTAGTAGCTGATTCTTAAATCACACATACAGATCTCAGTGCTTAAGGTCGGCTTCAATGAAACAACCCACCATGTACTCCTACATGGCCTTTCATCGATACCTTTACCAAATCGTGTTCACCACACCACTCCCATTACCGACATAATCATTTCACTCCAGCCCATCACCCAGATGAACCAGACCTGACACGACTCTAAGCATAGCAGGCATAGCAAGGTAGGAACAACACATACATATGGCTCAAGCAACTCCTACACATGCTAGTGGGTTTCATCTAGTTACTGTGGCAATGACAGGTCATGCAGAGGAAAATGGGTTCAACTACCGTAGCACACAGCAGTTTGAATCGCGTTGTCTTAATGCAGTAAAAGAGAGCAGGAGCGAGAACATGGGATTGTATCGATATGATCAAATGGTTGGTTGCTTGCCTGATGGTTCGATGCACTGATATGGTTCTTCGTTAGGGTAATCACGGTACTCCTCGGGGACAGAACCTGTCGCAAAGGACATCGATACACAAGCATCACCAAACAATGTGCAACAATATGATGCATGCATGAAACATGGCAATATGAGTGTGTTGGGCTAATGCAACTAGAACCAGAAGGGTTTGAACAAACTTGAATCAAAGATTCAAATTTCAAATTCAAACATGGCCTTTTAAAAGTGCTTTTCCTTGTTCTGCTTAAAACATCAATTTAACTTGTTTGATCATGCATGAAAATAGTACAGATGGGTAGATTGGATTTTTCTGATCATTTTTCATATATAATTTGTCCAATTTGGAGTTACAGAATAAAAGTTATGAATTTTTTGAAGTTTAAATAATATTCTGGAATTTCCTGATTTAAATTAAATCCAGAAATATAATTATTGCGCCAGCATGACGGCAGCATGACGTCAGTGGTCAACTGCGGCTGGCTGAGGTCAAACCTGACGTGTGGGGCCCACACGTCAGTGACAGGGGGGGTTAAACAGGATTAAATTAATCCTAATTAGGGATTAGTGGCGCTGGGGCCCACTGTCAGTGTCAGGGGGGGTTGACTAACAGTAGTTTAGCGCTAATCTAACCACCTGGCCGACAGGGCCCACGCGTCAGTGACCCTGGGAGGTCAAACCCCAGGTCGGACAAGTCAAACCCCACCGGCGACTTGACGCCGGCGAGGTCCGAGACGGCGGCGAAAGTGCTTTTTGCCATTCCGGCAACCAAATGGACGGCGGAAGGCATCTACGTGTTGCTGAGGTTGAGCCGCGTCTATTGGTGGTGGTGGTGGTTGGGCTCGGGGTGGCCGGAGTTGACGGCGGCGAGCTCGGCTGCGGCTGCCGGAGTTCGGGTGCGGTCGGAATCGACGTTGCAGGGCGTTAGAAGAGGTGTTGGTGCGTGCTACGTGCTCCTGGTGAGGTGTGGAGCACGATGGTGTGCTCGGTTGGGCGCTACGGCGACCGTGGCCACGACGGCGACATCGCCGGCGGCGTGGAGCTCTCGGCCAAGGTGGGGCTAGGGCCTAGAGGTCGAAAGGGACCAGGGGAGAAGGGGGAAACGATCCGGGGGCTCACCGCGGTTGCAGTGGGCGTCGAAGCGGGCTCGGGGACGCGCCGGAGACGACGAATTCGACGGCGACGATGATCGGAGCCCGAAGAGGGGAACGGCGACGTGGCGGCGATGCAGGGCTTCCGGGGAGCTGTGGAGCGGTGGGGAGGAAGAGGGGGTCGTGGCGGAGCTTCTGAGCTAGTCGGGGGAGCGAGGGGTGGCCGGAGACGGCTGCTGTGGCGAACGGCGGCGACGGTGGTGTTCGGCCGTGTGAGAGAGAGAGCGAGGGAGAGGAGAGGAGAGCCGGGGGAGAGTGAGAGAGAGCAGGGGGAGAGGCGTGGCGTCGTCCAGGGCATCGAGCGAGGAGGGGAGGGCAGGCAAGCAGGCGAGCAGGTGGCGTGGCGCGGTGGCGTGCGCGCGCGCCGGCCACACTCCCCTCCCTCTGTCGGGACGAAGACGACAGAGGAGGGAGGTGGGCTGGGCCGGCTGCTGGCTGGGCCAGCCAGCTGGCTGGGCCGCACAGTGGAGGAGCCCAGGTAAGCTCCTCCTGTTATATATTTTTCTGTTTTTTAATTTCTGACATTTGTTTTGATTTAAATAATATATTAAATCATTTATTTAACTTATGCCAATTTTTGCAGGAGCTATTTATATTATTCCAGAGCTCTTTTATAATTGGCATAATATTTGGGCATATATTAATATATATAATTAATATATTTCCAATGCAAATATTTATGCATTAATTCCAAATGCCCAAAATAAATGTCCATGAGCCACTAAAAATATTGGTTTGATTTTTATCTCTGTCCAATATTTTCAGAGAGCAACATGAGCATTTTCTTGGATCCTTTTGGAGAAATTTTTATTTGGGTCATTTTCAAAATGGTTCTGAGGGTTTCACAGATCCCCATTTCAAGTTTCTGATGAAAGAGTAAACATGATGCAACACTCTAATGCATGACTAGCTAGGGTGTGACAACTCACCCCCACTCAAAAGAATCTCGTCCCGAGATTTGGGTTCCTCCGGGAAGAAGGCGGGATACTCGAGTCGAAGACGATCCTCCCTTTCCCAGGTTGCTTCATCCTCAGAATGGTGCGACCATTGAACTTTGAGAAATTTAATATTATGACGCCGGGTGGTACGTTCGGCTTGATCGAGGATACGAATGGGGTACTCTCGATATGTAAGATCATCTTGAAGATCAAGCGTTTCGTGGTCCACTTCACGGATAGGATCCGAGAAGCAACGCCTGAGTTGAGAAACATGGAAGACATCGTGAACTCTGGAGAGGTGCGGAGGTAGTTCCAACTGGTAGGCAACTTCTCCTCGTTTGGCAAGGATGCGAAAAGGTCCAATGTAACGAGGAGCCAATTTGCCTTTGATACCGAAACGATGGGTTCCCTTCAGAGGGGTGACCCGAAGATAAGCCTTCTCGTCAACCTCGAAAGTCATAGCCTTATGTTTTCGGTCATATTGACTCTTTTGACGAGATTGGGCTGTTTTCAACTTTTCACGAACGATACGAACTTGCTCTTCTGTTTCCTGAATCATATCCGGGCCAAAGAATTGTCTTTCCCCGGTCTCTGACCAGTTAAGGGGTGTTCGACACCGTCGTCCATAGAGAACTTCAAAAGGGGCTTTACCCAAGCTAGATTGATAGCTGTTGTTATAAGCGAATTCGGCAAATGGAAGGCACTTCTCCCAGTCCATTCCGAACGAGATAACGGAGGCTCGAAGCATGTCTTCTAGAATTTGGTTGACGCGTTCCACTTGACCGCTCGACTGAGGGTGGAAAGCGGTGCTAAAGGAGAGACGGGTTCCCATAGCATTTTGGAAACTTTCCCAAAATCGAGAGGTGAAAAGACTTCCTCGATCCGAGTTAATTTCCAAAGGGACACCATGAAGGGATACTATTCGGGAGATGTATAAGTCTGCCAGTTGACTAGCGGTTATACTCTCTCGAACAGGTAGGAAATGGGCTACTTTGGAAAGACGATCGACCACGACGAAAATAGCATTATTCCCTCTCTTGGTCCTGGGAAAACCGGTAATGAAATCCATACCAATTTTATCCCATTTCCATTCAGGAATAGCTAAGGGTTGAAGGGTGCCAGCAGGCCGTTGATGCTCTGCTTTTACACGATGACAGACGTCGCAATTTGCAATATACTGAGCAATTTCTCTCTTCATCCTAGTCCACCAGAACCTCTGGCGTAGGTCCTGATACATTTTAGTACTACCGGGATGAATGGTGGGAGGAGATTCATGAGCTTCCTTAAGGATCAATCGCCTCAGGTTTCGCACTTTGGGAACCACTAGTCGATTCCCGAAGTATACGACCCCTTGATCATTAATGGAGAAGCAATTCGCAATTCCTTTCTGGATGTTTCTCTTGATGCGGGAGATTCCCGGATCTACCTTCTGTGCTTTGATAATTTGATCCGTAAGGGTAGGTTTTGCCACCAAGGTGGAGATAAAACCTTGAGGAACAATGTGAAGGTTAAGCTTCCGAAATTCCTCATGGAGAAGCGGTTGACTTTGTTGTAACATCAGATTGTTGCAATAAGATTTACGACTTAGCGCATCAGCCATGACGTTGGCTTTCCCTGGGGTGTAGGTTATTCCTAAGTCGAAGTCGGTGATCAATTCAACCCAACGTCTCTGCCTGAGATTCAAATCCGGTTGGGTGAAAATATACTTCAGACTTTGGTGATCAGTGAATATTTCGCAACGATTACCGAGGAGGTAATGTCGCCAGGTCTTAAGTGCATAGACTACGGCTGCAAGCTCTAGATCATGAGTAGGATAATTCTCCTCATGTGGGTGCAATTGCCGTGAAGCGTAGGCAATTACGTGTCGACCTTGCATGAGAATGCAACCTAGTCCTTGTCGCGAGGCGTCGCAGTAGATAACAAAGTCCTTGGAGAAGTCTGGCGGTACCAGTACGGGAGCAGAAGTCAGGCGTCTTTTCAGTTCCTGAAAGCTGTGCTCACATTGTGGAGTCCATTCGAACTTCTTATCTTTCTTGAGGAGTTCGGTTAGAGGTTTGGCAACTTTGGAGAAGTTCTCGACAAAGCGACGACAATAGCTCGCTAAGCCTAGAAAACTCCGAACTTGCTTGACCGATTCAGGTGGAGTCCAGTTAAGGACGGCTTGAACTCGCTCAGGGTTAACAGCAATACCTTTACCAGATATTACATGACCCAAATAGGTCACTTCTGATAACCAGAATTCACATTTAGAAAATTTGGCATAAAGGCGATGCTCTCGAAGTTTCTGCAACACTAGCCTTAGATGTTCGGCATGTTCTTCCTCGTTCTTGGAGTAGATGAGTATATCATCGAGGTAAACCACGACGAATTTATCCAAATACTCCATGAAGATTGAGTTCATTAACCGAGAAAAGGTGGCTGGAGCGTTGGTTAAACCGAAGGACATGACGGTGTACTCGTATTGGCCATAACGAGTAACAAAAGCCGTCTTAGGAATGTCCCCGTTTCTGATTTTGATTTGATGGTAGCCCAACCTCAAATCCATCTTGGAGAAGACTGAGGATCCAGCGAGCTGATCATACAGGTCGTTGATCCTGGGAAGCGGATATTTGTTCTTGATTGTGACCAAATTGACAGGTCGGTAATCTACAACCATCCGGTCCGTACCATCCTTCTTCTTGACGAATAGGACGGGGCAAGCCCACGGAGAGGAGCTAGGTCGGATAAAACCCTTTTTCAAGGATTCATCGAGTTGTTTCTTAAGCTCGGCTAGTTCTAGGGGTGCCATCTTATAGGGTCTTCTAGCAATCGGAACGGTTCCTGGAATGAGGTCTATTACGAACTCAACATCCCTGGCAGGTGGAACACCTGGCAATTCCTCTGGAAAGACATCCGGGAAGTCACGGACTACCGGAACGTCCTCAAGGTCTGGCAAAGGGCTGGCGTTAAGAGAATATAATTGTCGCTTGGCTATTCGGGTCAAGACATTAACTATCTTTCCCGAAGGATGGGTGAGTTGAACAGTCCTAGAGAAGCAATCAATTTGGGCATGATGAGCTGACATCCAGTCCATACCCAGAATGATATTAATATCTGAAGATTTAAGGGCTATCAAAGATGCAAGGAAAACAAGTCTGTCGACTTGGATTTCGTTTCCATGGCTTACTCTAGAAGTTTGCCATTTGGATCCCGGAGTTTGGATTACCATAGAGGTTGGCATATCACCGAATGCGATGTTATGCAAGCGAGCATAATTTTCAGATATAAAAGAATGAGAGGCTCCTGTATCGAAAAGAACAGATGCCGGGTGGCAATTTACAAGAAGCGTACCGAGAACGACGTTGGGATCCTCTTGAGCTTCTTCGGCAGAGATACAGTTGACATGGCCACGTGAAGCGGTGACCGGTTTAGCATGAAACACTTTCCCTGTCGGCTTGCCACGGCCAACAGCTTTAGCAGATTGATTGGGGTTGGTCTGGGGGCATTCACGCATATAGTGACCAGATTCCCCACACTAGAAACAAGTCACGGAACTGGTACGTGGAGGAGCATTATTGGTTGGACCCCCATAGGGCTTGGCTGGAGCAGACTGTTGAACAGGGCGAGGCGCCTGGAAAGATGGCCTCGGTGTGAACCTGGGTGGCAGGGCGGTGTTGGGTACCCACACGCGGCGCTTCTGAGGACCAGCACCAGATGAGGAACCCATATCACGTCCATGCTTGCGTGTTGCGTCATAGTCAGTCTGACCAGTTTCAGCACTGATGGCTTTGTTGACAAGTTTCGAAAAAGATGTGCACTCATGCAGACGGAGGTCGCAGCGAAGCTCAGGACTAAGGCCCTTACGGAACCTTGCTTGCTTCTTGGCGTCAGTAGACACTTCCTCAGTTGCATATCGTGCGAGATTACCAAACTCCCTGCTATAGGCATCCACAGAAAGTCGGCCTTGGGTGAAACTGCAAAATTCTTCACGTTTACGGTCCATGAGACCCTCCGGAATGTGATGTTCACGGAAAGCCTCGCTGAACTCAGCCCAAGTAGTGACATGGCCCGCTGGGCGCATAGCTCCATAATTCTCCCACCATAGACTGGCGGGGCCTTCAAGATGATATGCAGCAAAGGTGACCTTGTCAACCTCAGCTACTAGCGCGGAACGCAGCTTGTGAGAGATACTGCGAAGCCAATCATCAGCGTCGAGAGGCTCGACGGAGTGGTGGAACATGGGTGGATGCAATTTGATAAAATCACTGAGTGACACCACGTTAGCCCTCTGATGGTGTGCTGTATTCTGTTCAATACGCTCCAACAAACGGTTTGTCTCCCGCTTGTTTCTCTCAGCTTCCATCATCACCTCGGCTAGTGAAGGAGGATGAGGCAGATTTACATCCCTGGCTTCACTGCCTTCGGCCTGCTCTTGAGAAGCAGGGTTAGCGCGCGTGTTGACCATCCTAGGTAAACAAGACAATGATTTAGTCAGGATGGTAAAATTCCGACATAGGATTCATAATGTAAGAAATAACTCGGAATGCAAGATGATCATCCGTATGACATGGTAGATACAGAAACTGCTTCTTTTATTCCATCGTCATACACACCATACAGGGTTTAGTACAAGACCAAACAAAGTACTATTACGGTGAAAAGAGGATTACATCTCATCGGAGACATTCCAAGCTCCTATACATTATTTTTCTACATCTCCGGAAAGAGTACAACTAGGTCATATCCCACGAGTCACGCAGGACGATAGACGACACAGCTAGTGCAAACTAGTGATACTACCACTAACTCAAACCGATCCGTAGTAGTCCTCGTAAAAGTCACCTCCATAGCCTGGAAGTTCAACATGATCATCCGGAAACAGACGGTCTCGCGGAGCTTGTGGACCATAGAGGCTAGGATGAGGCCTTGGACCAACAAACGGTGGCCTGCGGGGACCGCGCGGTGGGGTGATGCCTCCTACATCACGCCAAACCATCACGTCTGGCAGAGCAGATCTCACAGGATAGAGATCGCGCATATCTGAATATCCAGCTTGCACCGCCGGTGCGAACCGAGTCAAAGTGGCCCAGTGGTCAGCACGGGTGTTGAAGAGCTCTAGCCTTAAGGCCCAATTTTCACGGTCCTTATCCTCGAGCATCTCAGCAGTGGTGCGAGTCCGTGAATCCTCCTGAGTGGGGTCAGCATAGATAGCCTGGAGATACCCTTGTGCTCCCGGAAGTGATCCTGGCATATACCGAAAATCAGAGTCCCGAAATATACCAGATCTGACTCGCATAATGGTCATCATAGAGTAGGCGGCGTCCTGCACAGCCATCTCAATAGTAACCCCGAGTCCATAGGAGCAGTGAAGAGGCTCGGTGGATCCAGGATAAGATGGAAATATCCTGACAGTGCAGAGATACTGGCTTTGATTAAAGTCTCGGAATTGCTCTTCGACCGTGTACTCAGGATACCAGCGGTATCCAGCCTCAGTCATTACCCTGACCAACTTAGCAGTATGGCCGGGTACATCTAGGCATCGAGTCAGGCGAACCACTTGATTAAGGTCACGAGTGGCCATCTGAAAGCACAATCATAATGCAAAGGCATTAGAATTTCTAGCAAAATTTCGGCAGCATGACAGCTGTAAATGCTCAAGAAGGATTTTGAGACATTTGACAAAGGATTTCATACACACTCAACATCATCATATCAAAGTTCTGGATCCATTCTAACAACATAATGTGGTAGTAGAACTGAACTAGGCTTGTATCCATCAAACTTATAAGGTACTACTGATTAGTAACTCGTGATCCTGATAGAGAGAACAGATCCTAATTCCTTAACCCCCGGTGGAAGAATGGACTGACTCAGATCAGAAAGTCATAAGGTATAAGGAGTAAAAAGAGCCTTACGTTCCAACCCACAAACAATTCCCCTACATATAACTAAAGAATTTCTAGACTCAACATCGACCAGTTTGGCTTGGAGAACCTACAGGCAGTCCGGCTCTGATGCCAACGCTGTCAGGACCCCGACTCGATGTCACATCAATCTAGCTGGTAACACCTCATATCACTTTGCGGCCTCACGCACGGTATCCCCACGGGTGTCGTCTTACCTTTTCCCGGGACCGTTTGCGCCTTTTGGCTCACGTATATGATAGTGTCGCTAGCATCCATATGATAAAGAGCCCGGGCTGACATGACTAGTCGTAAACCCAAAGTGGCACAGACTTACAGGGACAGGCATCCATGACCCAGCTTCGAACGTGTCGGTCATCAGCAAGTGGGTCCGGGCTGTAGCACTGGGCTAGCAGGACTCCGGTAAACCGGGCTATAGCGGGCTAACAGGACTCCGGTACTCAAAGCGTGACATTTCCCCGAAGGGACAGACACAGGAACGAAGAAGGACACATGCCGGCCAGCCTAAGTGTTCCAGAGCAGTAGCAAGCTACCATGGCTCAGCGGTAACACTAGGAGACATTTCCCGGTAAGGGAGGCTACCAAAGATAAACAACTAGATAGTCAGATCCCACACATACCAAGCATTTCAATCATACACACAATATGCTCGATATGTGCAAATACAACGAAGCATCACAACATGACTCTATGACACAAGTATTTTATTTAAGGCTCAGTGAGCCATACATAACCTACACAAAGGTACGGGTCTCACGACCCCACATACAAGTCATACAGTCATACAAACCAGCAGCGGAAGTAACTTGTCTGAGTACAGACAACTAGTAAAATAAAAGAGGCTTGGAAAGCCTCGCTATACTACGTGGTCCTTCACAAGCTCAGGGTCACCACCTGGGTCTTTAGCCTACTCGTTGATGTCAACGTCTACATAGAACCCATCAGAAGGGGTTGCAGCGTCTTCTGTAAAAAAGTAGATTATAGCAACATGAGTACAAAGGTACTCAGCAAGACTTACATCAGATCCTACATACATGCATAGTATCAAGAAGGGTTGGTGGAGTTATTGCAGCAAGCCAGCTTTGACTCTTGGCTAGGCTATCCTACGATACTCCAACTTAAAATGGTTTTGCGCACACGAGTCCACTACTCACCACTTCAATACACTACCGAGGGTCCACCTCCGTCTTCCTACGGAAGAGCCATCCTCGGCACTCACACTTATCTTGAGGCTTTTAACAGTTTCCATTTACTTGTCTATGAACTGTATAGGCAACCAAGTAGTCCTTTACCGCGGACGCGGCTATTCGAATAGATCATGTTAACCCTGCAGGGGGTACTTCTTCATACACGCTGTCACCACTTACCGTCGTTTACACGACATGTACTCGGCAACCTTCAAGCGGAAGCCCAACGTGGGTGTCGGCCACGACCTACCTAATCACCTAAGCCTCCAGTCCAGGTTTATCGCCTATCCAGGTTCCATCCGCAGGGAGTCCGGCCGAGGTTTCCCATACGGCCCCGAACGATGTGAACAGGGTTCCCGAGATACCTAACGGGTATTCGGTACACCGTGCCACGTACCTACCGCATCACAGCCCACCCCTACGGTCAGCGCTGTCCACGGCCTCCAGTAGGCTACAAACACCAGAAACTACTTGCAACTCCTGGACGGAGAACTAGGGTGAATAAGAAGCCGAGAGGGTCCATTGGTTTCGGGCCCAGTGCATGGTAGTAGCTGATTCTTAAATCACACATACAGATCTCAGTGCTTAAGGTCGGCTTCAATGAAACAACCCACCATGTACTCCTACATGGCCTTTCATCGATACCTTTACCAAATCGTGTTCACCACACCACTCCCATTACCGACATAATCATTTCACTCCAGCCCATCACCCAGATGAACCAGACCTGACACGACTCTAAGCATAGCAGGCATAGCAAGGTAGGAACAACACATACATATGGCTCAAGCAACTCCTACACATGCTAGTGGGTTTCATCTAGTTACTGTGGCAATGACAGGTCATGCAGAGGAAAATGGGTTCAACTACCGTAGCACACAGCAGTTTGAATCGCGTTGTCTTAATGCAGTAAAAGAGAGCAGGAGCGAGAACATGGGATTGTATCGATATGATCAAATGGTTGGTTGCTTGCCTGATGGTTCGATGCACTGATATGGTTCTTCGTTAGGGTAATCACGGTACTCCTCGGGGACAGAACCTGTCGCAAAGGACATCGATACACAAGCATCACCAAACAATGTGCAACAATATGATGCATGCATGAAACATGGCAATATGAGTGTGTTGGGCTAATGCAACTAGAACCAGAAGGGTTTGAACAAACTTGAATCAAAGATTCAAATTTCAAATTCAAACATGGCCTTTTAAAAGTGCTTTTCCTTGTTCTGCTTAAAACATCAATTTAACTTGTTTGATCATGCATGAAAATAGTACAGATGGGTAGATTGGATTTTTCTGATCATTTTTCATATATAATTTGTCCAATTTGGAGTTACAGAATAAAAGTTATGAATTTTTTGAAGTTTAAATAATATTCTGGAATTTCCTGATTTAAATTAAATCCAGAAATATAATTATTGCGCCAGCATGACGGCAGCATGACGTCAGTGGTCAACTGCGGCTGGCTGAGGTCAAACCTGACGTGTGGGGCCCACACGTCAGTGACAGGGGGGGTTAAACAGGATTAAATTAATCCTAATTAGGGATTAGTGGCGCTGGGGCCCACTGTCAGTGTCAGGGGGGGTTGACTAACAGTAGTTTAGCGCTAATCTAACCACCTGGCCGACAGGGCCCACGCGTCAGTGACCCTGGGAGGTCAAACCCCAGGTCGGACAAGTCAAACCCCACCGGCGACTTGACGCCGGCGAGGTCCGAGACGGCGGCGAAAGTGCTTTTTGCCATTCCGGCAACCAAATGGACGGCGGAAGGCATCTACGTGTTGCTGAGGTTGAGCCGCGTCTATTGGTGGTGGTGGTGGTTGGGCTCGGGGTGGCCGGAGTTGACGGCGGCGAGCTCGGCTGCGGCTGCCGGAGTTCGGGTGCGGTCGGAATCGACGTTGCAGGGCGTTAGAAGAGGTGTTGGTGCGTGCTACGTGCTCCTGGTGAGGTGTGGAGCACGATGGTGTGCTCGGTTGGGCGCTACGGCGACCGTGGCCACGACGGCGACATCGCCGGCGGCGTGGAGCTCTCGGCCAAGGTGGGGCTAGGGCCTAGAGGTCGAAAGGGACCAGGGGAGAAGGGGGAAACGATCCGGGGGCTCACCGCGGTTGCAGTGGGCGTCGAAGCGGGCTCGGGGACGCGCCGGAGACGACGAATTCGACGGCGACGATGATCGGAGCCCGAAGAGGGGAACGGCGACGTGGCGGCGATGCAGGGCTTCCGGGGAGCTGTGGAGCGGTGGGGAGGAAGAGGGGGTCGTGGCGGAGCTTCTGAGCTAGTCGGGGGAGCGAGGGGTGGCCGGAGACGACTGCTGTGGCGAACGGCGGCGAGTGTGGTGTTCGGCCGTGTGAGAGAGAGAGCGAGGGAGAGGAGAGGAGAGCCGGGGGAGAGTGAGAGAGAGCAGGGGGAGAGGCGTGGCGTCGTCCAGGGCATCGAGCGAGGAGGGGAGGGCAGGCAAGCAGGCGAGCAGGTGGCGTGGCGCGGTGGCGCGCGCGCGCGCCGACCACACTCCCCTCCCTCTGTCGGGACGAAGACGACAGAGGAGGGAGGTGGGCTGGGCCGGCTGCCGGCTGGGCCAGCCAGCTGGCTGGGCCGCACAGTGGAGGAGCCCAGGTAAGCTCCTCCTGTTATATATTTTTCTGTTTTTTAATTTCTGACATTTGTTTTGATTTAAATAATATATTAAATCATTTATTTAACTTATGCCAATTTTTGCAGGAGCTATTTATATTATTCCAGAGCTCTTTTATAATTGGCATAATATTTGGGCATATATTAATATATATAATTAATATATTTCCAATGCAAATATTTATGCATTAATTCCAAATGCCCAAAATAAATGTCCATGAGCCACTAAAAATATTGGTTTGATTTTTATCTCTGTCCAATATTTTCAGAGAGCAACATGAGCATTTTCTTGGATCCTTTTGGAGAAATTTTTATTTGGGTCATTTTCAAAATGGTTCTGAGGGTTTCACAGATCCCCATTTCAAGTTTCTGATGAAAGAGTAAACATGATGCAACACTCTAATGCATGACTAGCTAGGGTGTGACAACCAGCCCCGCACTCCGCGAGACTCATGATTCCAAGGAGCCGGACTCCTCTCCGGACTCCAAACCATTCGCGCCTCTGCCGGTCGAATCCGATCGGGCGCCGATCATGGAGTTTACTATCATGGACATCTTTCGGCACTCACCCTTTGGCGATATTATAAAATCACTAAAGTCTCTCTCTTTATCAGGAGAGCCCTGGCCGGACTACGGCCCGCGAGATTGGGATGCGGACGATGAAGAAATTCAAAGCCCACCCACCACCCACTTTGTAGCCACTGTCGACGATTTAACCGACATGCTCGACTTCGACTCCGAAGACATCGACGGTATGGACGCCGATGAAGGAGACGATGAAGAACCAATGCCTATTGGGCCCTAGAATGCCACCTCATCGTATGACATATACATGGTGGACGCACCAAAAGATGACGGCGCGGAGTGGAAGGACGCACCGAAGGCTTGTTCCCTCGAAAAACAGTCAAAGCGGCGATCCAAGCGCCGCCCCAAATCCCGCCTCGACAGAAATAGCGATCACACAGACCCAGCGCTGGAGCAGGGTGAACCGCTGCCGTACAAAGGCAATCTGGATAATCGAACCGAACAAACAAATCCTATCAAGGATAATGGTCCGGACGACATAACGCCGGACAGACACCCGGAGCAGCAGACTGCCCGTAAAAGGCTTGTTGCCACCACGAGGAGTCTGAAAAAGTAGAAGCAAAGGCTCAAGGCCGCACAAGACACACTCCAAATCAGATGGAGTAAAATACTCAACACTGCAGCAAGGTACGGCGACAATCGCCCCTCCCAAAGCTACCCAAAACGGAAGCTGCTACCCGAATTCGATGAGGAGGCCTCAGAACCCCCAGAACCAAATATCAAAGCAGCCACCTGGTCGGATAGATGACCCCTCTACCAACACAGAGCGGCATACAACGTCGCTCACAATACAATACGCGACCCATGCGAGGTCTCGCACCCAAAGGACGGCGCAACAAGATCCATCTATGGACCACGCAAGCGCGCCCCAGCATACAATGCAACACAACAAACATCCGAACAACACGGTACACCCAGCTACAGGGGTGCTGTACACCCCCTATGTTTCACCGATGAGGTGCTGGACCACGAATTTCCAGAGGGATTCAAGCCCGTAAACATAGAGGCATACGACGGAACAATAGACCCTGGGGTCTGGATTGAGGACTACATCCTTCATATCCATATGGCTCGAGGAGATGATCTCCACGCCATCAAGTACCTACCCCTCAAGCTCAAAGGGCCAGCTCATCACTGGCTCAAAGGCCTCCCCGAAAGCTCCATTGGAAGTTGGGAAGAGCTCAAAGACGCCTTTCGGGCAAATTTTCAAGGGACTTACGTCCGACCTCCGGATGCGGACGATTTGAGTCATATAACTCAACAGCCCGGAGAGTCAGCCCGAAAGCTTTGGAACAGGTTTCTTACTAAAAAGAACCAGATTGTCGACTGTCCGGACGCCGAAGCCTTGGCAGCTTTCAAGCATAGCGTCCGTGACGAATGGCTCGCCAGACACCTCGGCCAAAATAAGCCGAGAACGATGGCCACATTAACAAACCTCATGACCCACTTTTGCGCGGGTGAGGACAGCTGGCTAGCCAGATGCAGCACCAACACATCTGAAGTTAGAGATGGAAACGGGAAATCATGACGCAATAGCAATAACAAACACCGGAATAAAGAAGACAGCACGAAGGGCACGGCAGTAAATGCCGGATTCAAAAGCTCTCGGCCAGGTCAAAAGCCGCCCCCTAAAGGCACCAGGGATGAATTGTCCAGCCTCAACAAAATTCTGGACCAAGTATGTCAGATTCATAGTACCCCTGGTAAACCTGCTAATCATACCCACAGAGAATGTTGGGTCTTCAAGCAGTCCGGCAAGCTCAACACCGTACACAAGGGGGAGGATACACCAAGTGAAGACGAGGACGAGCCCCCCAAGCAAGACACGGGGGAACAAAAGACATTTCCACCAGAAGTCAAAACAGTAAACGTGTTACACGTAATCAAGGGAAAAACAACGCGACACTCCCAGGAAAATATACCCAAGTGCCTGTCACAACGAAGTCCTGCCACTGGTCATCTCAACCTATCACTTTCGACCATCGTGATTACTCAGCAAGTATCCTACACGCAGGATGGGTTGCCCTGGTATTAGACCCAGTAATTGGCGGATATCACTTCACAAGAGTCTTGATGGACAGCGGCAGTAGCCTAAACCTAATATACCAGGATACAATCCGCGGGATGGGGTTAGACCCAACACAAATTCGCCATAGCAATACTACCTTTAAAGGAGTAACGCCAGGCCCAGGGGCTTGTTGTACGGGCTCCCTCCTACTACAAGTTATATTCGGCTCCCCCGATAACTTCCATCGCGAGCATTTAACTTTCCACATCGCTCCGTTTCGAAGTGGCTATCAAGCACTGCTCGGACGCGAAGCTTTCGCTCGCTTTAATGCAATACCACACTATGCCTCCCTCACACTCAAGATGCTCGGTCCACGTGGCATCATCACAGTGCACGGAAATATCAAGCGATCTCTGCGCGCCGAAGAGAGTGAGGCTGCCTTGGCAGCCGCACACTAAAGGCGCACGGACAAGCGAAAGCATCCAATAGGTCGTCAAGACCTCAGATACAACTAATTGAGTCTCGTGCCGCTGCTTATACCGAATAAATGGTCACACCCCTATTTTTCAATACAAGGGGCTCAACACGCGCAGACGAGTGGCAATTTCTTATCATCTTGAATTATACATGGTTTCTTTAAAAACTATCTTTTTGCACGACAACTTTTTCACTTAACTTCCTCTCTTTTACAGACGATCATCGTGCTACACCCGTCCAGGATATGGCACAACGGAGACACAGGCGCAGACGTGCAGCAGGGACCCGCTCCAAGGATTCTTTTTAGATTAAGACCCTGCGTAAACCTTTTTTACCGTCTCTTGTTGATACATATCCACCGTTGAGAAGGATGCTGACGTCTTGGCATGTGGCCATGCCAGAACAATGCACATACCTGGACACAAGGGGCTTCTTACAAAGGCCATTATTTAGGCCCGGTTTATACCACAAAGACCGAATACCTTAGGGAGTGTTCGGCGTCGCGAGTTTGGCCCTATATGCATCAGCTCCCAATCATTGTCTTTGGTCAAATGTTGGGTTTGCCCGGCTCTTGTGTTTTGGTGCCTTACGTTCCGCTTTACCGGCTAAGGTGGCACCAGGAGAACTACTGCGATTGTGCCCTGGTTCATCCGGATGAGCACCTCAGTAGAGAAAGCCGAAAACTGACTGTCATGATATAGCGTGAGACTGGTCAACCACTCGATGACCTGTGGGAATGTTAGAATTCCTCCGCCTTAACGAAGGGCCGTTTTCCGGCCAGGCATGTACGCACCCCGAAATCGGGAGAGTGCGGAGCCACCAGGGGCTATCTAGTAGCCCCACTGTCAAACTCCTATGGCTAAGTGAAAGTGCTAAAGCATTATAGTCCGGTTGCCTCGCTCGCTCCGCTATCACCTCCTTAATAGGATCAAGACGTTGGGTTAAGTGTGAACGCGTGTTTTTGCACGCACCTCCGCATTATATGCGTGGGGGTTGAAGCCGACGACTGCAATCTTTCAGGTTATACACATGTATACATAAACGGCCGCCTAGGAGGCATCATATTACTTTTAGGCAAAAGTATAAAAATAGCCTTATGAAAATTTTTAAAAGCATTTCTCTTACAATGAGATTACATATCACTCAAACAAAATATTTTTTGAGCACTGGGTCTCTATCAAACGGGCACCCTCAAGAACTTCTTCAAAGTAGTGCTCAGCAGCCTTTCGACCTATAGCCGAATCCCGCGCTGCAACATTGGTAGCATCCATCTCCGCCCAGTATGCCTTAACACGGGCAAAGGCCATCCGTGCGCCCTCTATGCACGCGAACCTCTTCATCGCATTAATGTGCGGCACCACGTCAAGGAACTTCTGCACCAAGCTGAAATAGCTGTTCGATTTTGACCTTTTCGGCCATAGCTGATCCACAATAGACCTCATGGAGAGTCTGGACAACCTATTTAGTTCGGCCCATTCGGCTAATTGGTCAGTCAATGAAAGTGGACACTCGGGAGAATGGAATTGTCTCCAAAACAGCTGGTCTACTTCACGGTCCGTCTGACCCTGGAAGTACTTGGCCGCATCGGCAGCGCTCGCTGCCAAATCCATATACACATCCTCCGAACTCCATAGCCGATCCAGAGGGGCATACCATGGATCTCCGAACTTCCTCCGCAACATAAAGGATTTCCCAGCTACAATATCCCCGGCTTCCCACAGCTCCTCCTTCTTTGCCCTCATAGCAGAGCGGAGGTCTTTTTTCGTCGCATCAGCCTTCTGAAGGTCCGATGCCTTCGCTTGGTTTTCCTTTTCAAGAACCCGGCAACGGTCGGCGGTGGATTTTAATTCTATGGCCATCTTGGCCATCTTGTCTCGGCTCTCGCCATGCACGGCCTTCTCGGCTTGCAACTCTTCGGCCACCTTCAAAGCAGCTGCATTACCCAACCTCGCTTGTTCCTTGGCTCGGGCAAGTTCCGCCCGCAAGGCTTCAACAGTGGAAGCTCCATCTGCAGTCACAACATGTTAAAGATATTGGCATCATGCTGCTCTTCCTATGTGGCATTTACCAGATAATGACACTTA
Organism: Triticum dicoccoides; assembly: GCF_002162155.2. Classification (NCBI taxonomy): domain Eukaryota; kingdom Viridiplantae; phylum Streptophyta; class Magnoliopsida; order Poales; family Poaceae; genus Triticum; species Triticum dicoccoides. The sequence continues at coordinate 554,059,336 of NC_041382.1, forward strand.
CCCTGTGCCTCTTCAAGCCTTTTGTTAACAAGCTTGATGTCGGCGTCTGCCGCATCCAACTGCCGTTCTAAATGGGCAAACTCGCTAGTCCGGCTAGCCACCGGAGCTTCCATCACCTGCAAATAAAGGCAATATGGTTATTACCTAGGAATATGATCCTCTGTTCGTCGTCGTTTCCGACAACAACCAGAGTCTCAGGGGCTACTATCTACACAGGGCACACCTAGCATGTGCAGGACTATCTTTTACGTACCTCAAAGCCTGTCAGAAGACTCATAAAAGCTTCATGCAATCCGCTTTCGGCGGACGATATCCTCTCCATCACCGTATTCATCAGTACACGGTGTTCATCTGAGATGGCCGCTCGCCCCACCAACTCCCTCAGAACATCCGATCGCACACTAGACGGTGTCGGACTCTTTTGTCTGCTCCCTTCGGGAGCCGGACACTGGGAGCTTCGGGGGTCAATGGGATTATCTTCTGGCCTCACCAGACTCGGAGAGGCCCTCCGCGACGACACTTCAGGGTCGCCCGCTTCCGGAGCGGAGGAGTCCGGAGGAGGCGTTTCACGCTCCATCATCTCTGGAATAAGATCCCCCGAAGACGAGCTCATTTGAGAGGGGCTAAGGCCCAAACTGCAAAGATATATGCGGTGGTCATTTTCTAAGAAGAAGAAGATGGCATATCTGTACTATTAAAGTATTTCGGGTCACTTACGACTCGCGGGAGCATTGATCCCACTGCGAACTTTGTGCGGCAATAGCGCCTCCCAAGGTAGGACCCTCTGTGGGAGACTTCTTCTCCCGCTTGGAAGCTTCGGCTTCCGAATCCCCGGGAGCAGTCCTTTTCCTCTTCTAGTCGTCTTCCTTCATGGAGACGCTCGCTCCCTCGGTTAGAATGGGCAGCGTTGGGGGCCCGTGTTCGCCCGTATTATCCTCCACTATATCTTCCTTCAAGGGCTCCGGGCAAGGTGCGGTCTGGATCATCTTTTCCAATACCAGATTTTCCAAACCCTCGGGGAGGGGGGCCGAACACCGAATCAACTTTGCCTTTGTTAGCCAGTCCTGGTCAAAAAGCAAACTCTCAGAAATAACTTCGTAACAAGGGAGAGATAGTATGTTCGGCCGGAAGATGCCTTACCTGTTCGGCGGCGCAGTTACTACTCAGGCCCACGTCCTCGGTGATTTCCAGACACTCCACCTGAGGTCTGAAGAATGACTTGTACATCTCCTCGTGCGTCAGGCCGAGAAAATTTTGAATGACACGCGGTCCCTCGGGATTGAACTCCCACAGGCGAAGAGGCCGGCGTTTGCAAGGCTGGACTTGACGAACCAGCATAACTTGTATTACCGCAACCAAACTGAAATCTCCATTGAAGAGATCTTGAATGCAACTTTGCAGTATAGGCACGTCCTTGGCTGGACCCCAGCTCAGACCTCTGCTGATCCATGACATCAGTTGTGGTGGAGGGCCCGAGCGGAAAACAGGGGCAGCCGCCCACTTGGCACTTCTAGGAGCCGTGATGTAGAACCACTCCTGTTGCCACAATTCAGACACCTCTGGGATGGAACCTTTGGGCCACGAAGCTCCCGTCATCTTGCGTATTGAGGCACCTCCACACGCTGCATGTTGCCCCTCGATCATCTTCGGCTTTACTTCAAAGGTCTTGAGCCATAGACCAAAGTGAGGGGTAACCCGGAGGAAGGCCTCGCACACAACAATAAATGTCATGATATGAAGAAAGGAGTCCGGAGCTAGATCATGGAAGTCTAGCCCGTAATAAAACATCAAACCCCTGATGAAAGGATCCAGAGCAAGGCCTAGACCTCGGAGGAAGTGGGAGACAAACACGACGTTCTCGTTGGGTTCAGGGGTGGGGACGACCTGCCCTCGGGGAGGCAGCCGATGCAAAATCTCAGCGGTCAGATATCTGGCCTCCCTCAACTTTTTGATGTCTTCTTCCATGACGGAGGAAGGCATCCATCGGCCTTGAAGGCTAGATCCGGACATGACTGAAGGTTCGGAGTACCTGACCTGAACTTCGGGCGTTTGAGCTTGAGGTGGGGGAAGGATTCGATTGAGAACGGGAGGAAAAAAATAAAAGCCTTGTCCCCTTTATAAAGATGGTGAATATCAAGCGTCCCCTCCGTTTCCGTTTGGACTTGCCTATAATCTAGGGGTCCTAGAAGCGGTTGGGTTACCCATGCCCGTATTGATGAGAATCCCGGAATAAGGGGACACGATCTCTGCTTTAACAAGACGTGCCAAGGAAACCGCCTCGCGTGACGCACTGAGGTGGGATAATAAAATGACTCGGATAAAGGCTTGGCCGTGGTGTATCACACTACGGAATACGCCAGCAGATTAGATTTGTGTAAATATTATTCTCTCTATGGCAATATGTGGAAACTTATTTTGCTGAGCCGGACACTATCTTTTTGTTCAAAATCTTCTATGAAGTACTTGGAGGAGGAACCCGCCTTACAATGCCGAACATAATCTACGCGCCGGACTCGTCGTCATTGAAGCCTGGTTCAGGGGCTACTGAGGGAGTCCTGGATTAGGGGGTGTCCGGATGGCCGGACTAGACCTTCAGCCGGACTCCTGGACTATGAAGATACAAGATTGAAGACTTTGTCCCGTGTCCGGAAGGGACTTTCCTTGGCGTGGAAGGCAAGCTTGGCGATACAGATAAGCAGATCTCCTACCATTGTAACCGACTTTGTGTAACCCTAACCCTCTCCGGTGTCTATATAAACCGGAGGGTTTTAGTCCATAGGACAACATAGACAACAACAATCATACCGTAGGCTAGCTTCTAGGGTTTAGGCTCTCTGATCTCGTGGTAGATCTACTCCGGTACTACCCATATCATCAATATTAATCAAGCAGGACATAGGGTTTTACCTCCATAGAGAGGGCCCGAACCTGGGTAAAACTTCGTGTCCCTTGCCTCCTGTTACCATCCGGCCTAGACGCACAGTTCGGGACCCCCTACCCGAGATCCGCCGGTTTTGACACCGACAACACCCTCATAATAAATTTCGGGGGTGCGGTGCTCCTTGCCCAGCGGCGGTCCTTCCTTGATCAGCTTCACGACGTCTAGCTTGGACCATTGCACCTTCACACGGGCGAAAGCCCGGCGTGCACCTTCAATGCAGACGGACCGCTTGACGTCTTCCAGCCGTGGGCAGGCATCCACAAGCCGCCTCACCAGGCCGAAGTAGCTGTTCGGAAGGGCGTCGTCAGGCCACAACCGGACTATAAAGCCCTTCATGGCCTGTTCGGCCACCTTGTGTAGCTCGACCAGCTGCTTTAGCTGGTCGCTCAGAGGCATCGGGTGTTCGGTCCCAGTATACTGAGACCAGAACAGCTTCTCCGTTGAGCTTCCCTCCTCGGCCTGGTAAAAATATGCGGCATCCGACATGCTGCGGGGCAAATCTGCGAATGCTCCTGGAGAGCTCCGGATTCGGGTAAGTAATAGGTAATTTACTCTCACATGCTTGCTTTGCATATAGAATGCCTTACCCGCCACTATTTTCTTCATTGCATCAATCTCCTGGAGGGCCTTTTGGTCTTCGGCCTTGGCACTTTTTGCGCTCTCGAGGGCCACGGCAAGCTCAGACTCTCGCGTCTTCGAGTCAAGCTCCAACGCCTCGTGCTTCGTCACGAGAGCCTGGAGCTCTTGCTGCACCTCACCCACCCGAGCCTCTTACCTTTCCCGCTCGGTGCGCTCCTTGGCCGCTTTATCTTCGGCCTCCGACATCGCATGCTTTAGGGTCGCCACTTCGGTCGTGGCCTCTGGCAAATTCATGATGATCCTGTCATTTTGCAATCGCATTCTTTTTATACATATCCATAGACTAGGTACTACTTACCTTTGTTCTCCTCGAGCTGCCTCTTGGCAAGGCCGAGCTCGTCCTTGGACCCTTTAAGGTCCTGCTTCAGTGCGGCAGATGCCAACAGCGAAGCCTGCATACGCATATTGACATACTTATATTAGACTCCTGCGATATTGTTTGATCCTCTGTTCGGCTTTTCTTTGTGAACACCGAACAGAGCATCAGGGGCTACTGTCTATGCGGTAATATTTTTCCTATATTTTAAACACTTACCTCAAAGCATGTTAGAAGGCTGGCACAGGCTTCAGTCAATCCGCTCTTGGTGGACTGAACCTTCTGGACCACCGCACTCATAATAATGCGGTGCTCTTCGTCGATGGAAGCGATGTGAAGCGCTCCCAGCAGATTGTCCGGTGCCTCTGGTTGGACAGAGGTCACCGGCACAGGCGTCTTGCCCCTTTTGGAAGGAGGCCGCCTGCCTAAGTCCGGAACCATTGGAGGTTCCGTCGCGGTGTTCGGCTGAGGGCCGAACTTGGAGCCCTCGGGAGCCTTACTCCCTCTGCTCCCGGAGTCCGGAAGGTCACCTTGAGGCGCCTCCGGGACTGTCTCCCCTCGACCCGGTGCCTCTTGAGACAATACCTTGGCGTTGTCCGTAGGGCAAGGGGAGGTGGCAGTCGGAAGTGGATCACTATCCATATCTGACGAGCCCAGGGAGCCGTCCGACGATACATCGATACGGGCTCGTGGCGGTCTGCATAATCATAATTCGGCGTTAGGAGAAGCAGTGCGACAAAGGAATGCTATGAGTTACTTTGGTATCCAAATACTTACGAATTCGCCAGGGGCTTGGCCCTGAGCAGCCACTCGTCTTCGCCTTCAGCGGCGGTGGTGGAGTAATCCGGAAGGAGAGTCCTTCCCTTCTTGGACCCTTCGCGCCCCCAGCAGGGGCGACCTTCCTTTTCTTGTCTCCCCCGACTGGAGGGGGAGCATCTTCATCTTCCTCCTCGTCTTCGGGGGAGGAGTATGTCGCGGAGTTATCGGACGATAAGTCTGTTGACGCCTGGTGTCGGGAACTCTTTCGGGTTCCCTTGGCCTTCTTGGTCTTCTCCGGCACCTTATAAGGGGCCGAACAGCATCTCCGTAAGGAGAGCGTCCGCAGTGTCTTCGGGCAGAGGGGCCGGACAGTTAATTTGCCCCGACGTCTCCACCCAGTCCTGTCAAAGGCATGGAGATCAGACCCCGCGTGTGATTAAGCTAGGGGAAATAAAATATCCTACCGAATGTATAGAACTCACCGAATGCGCTCGGCGCTTCGCGCTTAGCCCGCGGTCCTCGGTGAGAGAGGGAGGGACCTCTGCGCCCTTGAACAGCACCTTCCAGACGTCCTTGTGCGTCGTGTCGAAGAGCTCACTCAGAGTGTGGTGCTGGGCCAGGTCGAACTCCCACAAGTTGAAGTCCCGTTGTTGGCATGGGAGGATCCGACGGCCGAGCATGACCTAGACTATGTTGACAAGCTTGAGCTTCTTGCTTGCCATGTTCAAGATATATTTCTGGAGTCCGTCCAGCTCCACCGATGAACCCCACGACAAGCCCTTCTCTTTCCAGGAAGTAGCTGTGTGGGGAATCCGGATTGAAACTTGGGACAGCCACCCATTTGGTGTCGCGCGGCTCGGTGATGTAGAACCATGCCGACTGCCACCCCTTTATGGTCTCCACGAAGGAGCCTTCAAGCCATATAACATTGGGCATATTGCTCACCATGGCTCCACCGCATTCTGGTTGTTGGCCGCCCACCACCTTCGTCTTGATATTGAAGGTCTTTAACCACAGGCCGAAGTGGGGCCGGATGCGGAGGAAAGCCCCACACATGACGTTAAACGCCTAAATGTTGAGGACAAAGTTCGGGGCCAGATCGTGGAAGTCCAGCCCATAGTAGAACATGAGACCACGGACGAATGGTTGGAGGGGAAACCCCAGTCCACGGAGGAAGTGGTGGAGGAAAACTACCCTCTCATGAGGTTCCGGGGTAGGGACGATCTGCCCCGCAGCAGGCAACCGATGCGTGATATTCGCGGCTAGGTATCCGGCTCCGCGCAGCTTTTTGATGTGTCCCTCCATAATAGAGGAAGCCATCCACTTTCCTCCCGCTCCGGACATGTTTGGAGAAGGTTGAGGAGAAAGATGTGGACTTGGGCGTTGGAGCTTGAGTGCGCAAGAGTGGATGAGCAAGGAGGAAGAAGGCATGGGTAGAAAAAGGATAAACCTTGTCCCTTTATAAGGGCGGCCGAAACTATGCGCCCCCACTAGCCTGGTAAAACTCGCTTATCCCCCAAGCGCCGTAATCAATGGTGCGGTTGGGTTACCCACGCCTGTATTGATGAGAATCCCGTAATAAGGGGGACACGATCTCCGCCTTGACAAGACATGTCAAAAAACTGCCTCGCGTTATGTGCGAGGCCAGTTAAAGGAAACGGTTCGGATAATCACCGGGCCATGGAATAATGTCGTATCACCAAAACAAGTCAGCAAATTAGATTTGTGGAAATATTATTCTCTCTACGGTGGTATGTGGAACTTATTTTGCAGGGTCAGACACTATCCTTGTATTCAAATTCTTCCGTGGTGTATTCGGAGGAGGAACCCGCCTTGCAATGCCGAAGACAACACTGTGCACCGGACTCATCATCATTGAAGCCTGGTTCAGGGGCTACTGAGGGAGTCCTGGATTAGGGGGTCTTCGGACAGCCGGACTATATCCTTTGGCCGGACTGTTAGACTATGAATATACAAGATTGAATACTTCGTCTCATGTCCGGATGGGACTCTACTTGGCGTGGAAGCCAAGCTAGGCAATACGGATATGAATATCTCCTCCTTTGTAACCGACCTTGTGTAACCCTAACCCTCTCCAGTGTCTATATAAACCGGAGGGTTTTAGTCCGTAGGACACAACAATAACATACAATCATACCATAGGCTAGCTTCTAGGGTTTAGCCTCTCAGATCTCGTGGTAGATCAACTCTTGTAATACCCATATCATCAAGAATAAATCAAGCAGGACGTAGGGTTTTACCTCCATCAAGTGGGCCCGACCCTGGGTAAAACATCGTGTCCCCTACCTCCTGTTACCATCCGCCTTAGACGCATAGTTCGGGACCCCCTACCCGAGATCCGCCGGTTTTGACACCGACACCCGTCATCGTCAGAAGCGAAGGCCCTGACCAGCGCATCCACGTGGTCTTCAACCCATCGCGCCAAGTCGCCCCGGATGGCTTCCGGTATGGGAGCAATGGCGGTGTCAAAATCGAAGTTGAGATCAATGTTCTGGCGGTGGCTGAAGACATGGGAGAACGCACGCCCAAGCAGACTGCGACTTCTCTCTTCCACAAGCTGGCGAGCCCTATAAGACTGGGCTTCCAGGCATGTCACCACGTTGGTGAAGAAGCTCAGGTGACTGGCGTAGTCATTCGAGGGGGGGGGGGTCCATTCTCGACACAGATGAAGCCCAGGGCGGTATTAGCCCTGTTCCGGAGGCCCTGAAGCATGGGGGCATGCTCGCGCTCTACCGTCCGCCGTTGAAGAACTTCCTCCCTGTTTTGCTGCGTGACGGCCTCGGCGTCATTAACCTACTTCCAAAGATAAAGCAGCTATGCGCGGGTGGAGGCCAAGTCCGCCTGCGCCGTGACCAGGGCGGAGGCCGTGGCCTCCTCACGCCTCTCCGCCTCATCTAACCTGGGCCTAAGAGCGGCGGTCCTGCCCGCTGCCTCGGTTTTCACAAGCTTCAACTTCATGTCGTGCCGACCTTCAAGATCTGCGTGAACCTCGACCACCCGGCGGTCGACTTCCTCCTGGACCTTGGCCTCGCGAGCCCCGACGACATATTCCGCTTGGGCAACTTGACGCTCCTCGTCTCCAGTTGCTCAAGCTCGAGGCTACGCTCCATGGCTTCCATAGCCAATGCCTCCTCGCGCTTCCGGACCTGCTCTTCCTCGGCAGGCGTCCCCCTCAGCGACGCGAGGGCGGCTTTGTGCACCTCCACTTTCTGCTCGAGGGATGCACTCCAGGCGTGGAGCTCCCACACGCGCTTCTCCGCAGCCTCGCGACGGCGGTTAGCTTCACGAGCCTCCTCCAGAGCTCGAGAGCAGGCCTCACAGGAGGCCACAAGGGAGGCCTCAGCCTTCTTGTTATCTATCTCACACTGGTAGCGCCCGAGGTTGATGGCCACTTTCAGCCTATGCCACTCCTCCGCCAACCAAAGACCCTCGGCCCCAAGGCGCGCGTCGACACCCCCAAGTTCTTCGCCGAGTCGGTTCATCGCGTCCATCGCCTCCTGGAAGAACTCATGACGAACGGTGCTCCACCCGCGCTCGAAGTCGAGCACACGACCCATCTCGCCCTCCGCTACGGGGGCTGTGGGCGACGCCCGGCACGGCGCACCTCCTCTCAGCAGGGGGCTAGGGGCTGGCGCGGCCCCAGGCGCCAGTCAGCCCTCGCGAGGGGCCCGAACCGAACAAGGCCCGCTGCTTGAAGAAGACCCCAGGGTCGAGGTGAGCCAGCTGCCGACCGTGGCCAGGGGAGGAGCCCTTGGCATGCCTGCTGCGCTCCGAGCAAGGCCATGAAGAAAGGACGGCGAAGGCGCAAGCTCGGGGCGCCTTGATGACGGACCAACTCCCGCGGCTGACCCCACACCATGGGCAGCGCCCGAGCCTGCAGCGCTGGAGCTTGGCGGGTGCGACAGGACGAGAGGGAGCTACTTCTCAGGAGATTTCACAGCCTTGGCGGAAGGGGTCCTAGAGGGGACAATCGTCAGGTAAGGAAGGCGGCACAAAGAAGATCACCAAGATAAGGTACTTACTCGTCGATGGCGATGTACTTTCGTCACTCCAACGGCCCGAAGATATCGCTGCCGCTCGGAGATCCTTTCCTCTTGCGGAGCTCCTAGAAGTCCACGCAAAGCCGACCGAAGCGCTAAACATGGCGGCCAGTACGGGGTGTAGCCGGAGAAGTGCTCAAGAGAACAACTTCAGGGGTGCCTGGCTGTGGAAAACAGTCGGGCGCTGTCTCACCACGACTTCCCAAGGCCTCCAGAGTTTCAGCCTCGGGAGCCGCATACTGCATCGCCTCAGTAACCGGCGTCACAAAATCACGGGATCCTGAGGACGACGCCCCAGGAGCCCTAGGCGGCATCCGCACATCAGCATTCGTGCTGCCAGCCTCTAGCGACGCTCGTCCCCCTGCACCCACGTTCGGCACGAGCTCGGTGCCAGTGACGAAGAGGGGAACCATGCTGACAAGGTTCTCGCGGGACCCCACCAGGCCGTCCGGACGCAACCCCCACTCGTCAAAGGGAGGCATGCTCCCGGCGAATTCAGCCTTGTTCTTGCAGCGGTACAACAGACAGTTCTTCCCAGGCAAGTCATCCGGCGAATGGACTCCCGTCAAGACCTGGAGCACCGTTTGCCGCGTCCCAAGGGGGAGCCCGGACTCCTGAAACCTCATATGGTCATGACTGCTGAGCAAGGTTCACATCGGGCGAGAATGGCGCTGAAGCGGAGCAACCCGACGCTTGATGAACTCCTTCACCACCATCGATGCGGTGACGCCGCGGTCCTTTAGCATCCTTAGCCCCAGCCAGACGGGGACAAGGCGGGGGCTTGCGAGCCTCTCGTGGCCCCAGCCAGAGTGGGAAACGGCAGGCGCTGACGGGGCATGGAGCAGAGGGCTGAGCACACCGGCATCGACAAATAACCACCGTGTCCGTAACTCACTCGTGGATGGAGGAAGCTCAAAGTCGATCCCCGTGCCCACCGTCGCGGCCACGGCTTGGAAGCTCACACACCCCGAGCTTTGCCAGGGATCAGACATATGCAACGAGAAGAAATGGCGGAGAAGGGCCACAGAAGGAGCGATGCCCACTGTGGCTTCACACACAAAGGCAAAGATGGCGAGGAGAGTCATGAATTGTGGGTCGATATGCAGTATATGGATCTGGTAATGTTCAAGCACCACGTCGAAGAAGGCGGAGAAAGGGGGATCAGGCTGCATAAAGGGCATCAATGAAGATCGTGACCTCGATGACCGCCCGAGCAATGCAAGCGCGAGACGCAGGCCAAGCCACCGACCCCCCCCCCCACTCGTTGAAACTGGTGGCGAGCATGGGGTGCACCTTGTCCATGGCCTCGTCATTGAGCACCAAGGATCGGCCGACTGCTAGCTCGGCGGCAGGAGGCGCACTTGGCGAAGACAGAGGCTTCTTCCCCTTGTCTGCTTGTTTCGGCGCCATGGCGATGAAGCGGGCAGAGTGCAGGTCAGATTGGAGAGGAGGAGCGGAGTCTCAAGGAAGCATAAGAACTGGGGAAGCAAGGGGTGGGTGATGGGAGAATAACTGTGTAGGTTGCGAGGGCCGCATAGCCAGGCGGATTCAAAGGCAGTGTGGGGAAGCGGAGACGCCCATGTCCAATCAACCGCCACGCGTCAACCAAGGCCGCAGGCTTTTGGGGCCCGCGGCGCTCCACACTTGAACTTTTGGCTTCGCCTCAAAGCCAAGCCCGAGCGCGCCTTGGGCCCGGGGGCTACTGTCGGTGTTCCAGGAATGGGGGTCCCCAGACTTGCCTGCCTGCGGCCCACAGCGTGGCTGGGCTATCAGGTCTGTACGGCACATCTTCATCGACAAGGCATTCAAGACCCTCGTGAGGGGCCAAGCCTCACAAGGTGGACAACGCAAGACCTCCTTAGGAGCGTCCTCGCCAGACAGGCTCACGAGGGGTGGAGAGATCAAGGCAAGGCAAACCTCACGAGGTCCTCGTGATGTGAGCCATGACGATCGAGACCAGGTGGGCGCCAGCGCACGCAGTGTCCTCACTTCCTCTTTGGTGCCAAGAGGTAAAGCGCAGGCGCGGAGTATCGAGGCATCAAGCGAAGGTTTCCATATTGGTGCAACGAGACCAAGACCATAAGGACGGCAAGACGGAGGTCACCGTGGAGCCCAGGACGGCGTCACCGCCAGAGCCTTTGGCAGGCGAAGACCACTTTTGTCGGGATAAGCAGTACTAGCTGTCCCCTCTTGAATTGGCCGTTATTGGCTCCCTTCCCGCTCAATATTTGGGAAGAGTACCAGTGCCTATATAAGTAGAACTAGCCACCATAGCAGAGGAGAACAACAACAAGGAAAAGAGAGCACAAGAGCACCTCAACCTTAGGAGGCTGGTCTTCCCCTTGTACTGTTCATCATCAGCCTAAGAGGCAATCCACCACCACACTAGAGTTGCGTATTACACCACAACGGTGGCCTGAACCAGTATAAATCTTGTGTCTTTGTCTTGTGAGTTCGTCGAGTTCGTCCGCGAGATCTTAGAGAGTTAGGGCGTGGATCGATAGGGAGAAAACCTTCACGCGCACCCCAGTGTTCGAACCTCAAGGGTTTTGTCGGAACCCGTGATCTGACAGTGGTGGTTCGGGAAGAACACCAAGCAAAGGGCGCATCGCGTCGAGCTACGCCACCAGCAGAGATAATGCAAGACAAGGAGGGTGCCGCAAGGGCTGCAGGAGTGACAGTAGAGGATCAAGCTGTAGGATCGAAAGTATGTCTAGAGGGGGGTGATTAGACTACTTGACCAAATAAAAACTTAACCTTTTCCCAATTTTAGTTCTTGGCAGATTTTAGCTAATTTAGGATAAGTCAAGCAATCATCACACAATTCAAGCAAGCATGCAAAGAGTATATAGGCAGCAGAAAGTAAAGCATGCAACTTGCAAGAATGTAAAGGGAAGGGTTTGGAGAATTCAAACGCAATTGGAGACACAGATGTTTTTCCCGTGGTTCGGATAGGTGGTGCTATCCTACATCCACGTTGATGGAGACTTCCACCCACGAAGGGTAACGGTTGCGCGAGTCCACACAGGGCTCCACCCAAGGGTAACGGTTGCGCAAGTCCACACAGGGCTCCACCCACGAAGGGTCCACGAAGAAGCAACCACCCACAAAGGGTCCACGAAGAAGCAACCTTGTCTATCCCACCATGGCCATCGCCCACACAGGACTTGCCTCACTAGCGGTAGATCTTCACGAAGTAGGCAATATCCTTGCCCTTACAAACTCCTTAGTTCAACTCCACAATCTTGTCGGAGGCTCCCAAGTGACACCTAGCCAATCTAGGAGACACCACTCTCCAAGAAGTAACAAATGGTGTGTAGGTAATGAACTCCTTGCTCTTGTGCTTCAAATGATAGTCTCCCCAAGACTCAACTCTCTCTCATAGGATATGGATTTGGTGGAAAGAAGATTTGAGTGGAAAGCAACTTGGGAAGACTAGAGATCAAGATTCATATGGTAGGAATGGAATGTCTTGGTCTCAACACATGAGTAGGTGGTTCTCTCTCAGAACATATGAGTTGGAATGGTGTGTGTGTTCTGATGGCTCTCTCTTCGAATGAGAAGGAGGTGGAGGGGTATATATAGCCTCCACACAAAATCCAACCGTTACACAGTTTTCCAATCTCGGTGGGACCGAATCAATAAACTCGGTCGGACCGAAAATGTAAACCTAGTGACCGTTAGAGATTTTCGGTGGGACTGATATGCAACTCGGTAGGACCGATATGGTTAGGGTTTGGGCATAACGTAATCTCGGTGAGACCGATTACACAAACTCGGTGAGACCGAATTTGGTAATTAGCTAACCAGAGAGTTGGTCAGGCAAACTCGGTGGGACCGATTTGCTCTTTCGGTGAGACCGAGTGGAACTCGGTGAGACCGAAAAGTTACAAAGGGGAAACACTGAGTTTACATTGCAATCTCGGTGGGACCGATTCGCTCTTTCGGTGAGACCGAAAAGTTACGAAAGGGAAATAGAGAGTTTGCAACCCCATCTCGGTGAGACCGAGATCCCTATCGGTAGGACCGAATTGCTAGGGTTTGGCAGTGGCTAATGACAAGTGAAACTCGGTGGCACCGGATAGGAAGAATCGACAGGACCAAGTTTGGCTTAGGGTTTGGGTCATATGTGGATATGGGAAAGTAGTTGTGGGTTTTGGAGCATATCACTAAGCACATGAAGCAAGAGGCTCATTAAGCAACACCTCATCCCTCCTTGATAGTATTGGCTTTTCCTAAAGACTCAATGTGATCTTGGATCACTAAAATATAAAATGAAGAGTCTTGAGCTTTTGAGCTTGAGCCAATCCTTTGTCCTTAGCATTTTGAGGGTTCCACTTTCACATCCATGCCATGCCAATCATTGAGCTTTCCTGAAATAATCATCTTGGAATAGCATTAGCTCAATGAGCTATATGTTGTTATGAATTACCAAAACCACCTAGGGATAGTTGCACTTTCAATCTCCCCCTTTTTGGTAATTGATGACAACATATAGATCAAAGCTTCGACAAATGATAATAAGCATGAAATATATCGTCGCTTTGAGAAGTATGTGATAAGTAAGAGCTCCCCCTAAATTTGTGCATATTTAAAATTTGCT
>NC_041382.1:554073012-554110223 GCF_002162155.2 Triticum dicoccoides
TTGCTTTGGACTGCAAATGCACAAAGAGTTAGAGTCATGGGTTACTCTTCCATGTCACATACATCTTGGTGGAGCGCTCAAAATGATAAGAATGAAATACATGCACTCATCACCAAGAAAAGTGAATGATCACACAAGATAGATAGGATAATAGTATTAAGCAAGCATTAAGTGTAGCTTATGATCAAACACATGATCATCAATGTCTCACAAATAATGACGTAGTATCTCAAGCACTCAAAAGCAAACAAGTTTGAAAAACCACCAAATAAAGCAAGAGAGAAAAGCAACACTCTCTCTCTCGAAGCCTATGATCTATACATCTTCTCCCCCTTTGGCAACAAGTTACCAAAAAGTTCCTAGAAAATGCATAGTGCTAAATCGACGCTCAGGCTTGATCTTCTGGTGGTGGTGGAGTCCGGATCACTCCAAGGACGAAGGCTTCGGTAGATGCTGAAGTAGACCCTAGAGTTGGAGATGAAGTAGACGCTGGAGCTGAGGCTGTAGCTGGTGCTGAAGTGGTGGCTCTGGTGTCAGCAACTGGCACGACAGATGACCTCGGGCCTTGTGGCACTCTGGAAAAGGCATGAGTGGTAATCCTGCCTCTCCTCTCCTGCATGTCCTCTTGGAGCTGCTCCACTGCAGACTGAACTTCCGTTACTTTGACATCCAAGTCATAGAACTTCTGTTCCATGATTCTCTCTAGGCTCTGCTGATTCTGAGTGAGGGTGGCTAGACTTTGCTCAATCCTCAGCGTGGATGCAATCAAATAACCAAGCTGCTCTTGTTTAGTCTTCAAGAAATACTCAGATGCCTCCTCTTGAGTAGGCATCTTGGCAGCTTTCTCCTTCCTCTCCTTCTCCTTCTTTGCATATGCTTGGGCAGATGATGGCTCATCTCAGTCGACCCATCTCATATCACATACAATGGGCTTCTTATCTAGCAGCATAGTCTCATAGAAATCTTGCTGCTCCTTGGTGTGAAATCTGTAGTCCACTGTTGTCCTTCTCCTTGAAGCATATGGGTCTGCTTCTCTCCATTTCCTCAGCCCTGAATCTCTCCCGAGCTTCATGTCCTCAGCCACAGGATGAGCATCATTGTGGTCTGGGATCTTGGGCTTTAGCTTTCTCAGGACATTCTCTTCCTCTTCTTCAGCAACAGTCTCAGGCACTGGGGCCTTGTTCTTCTCAGCTGCAGGAATGCTCCTTGTATTTTTGTTAGGCTTTGGATTTGGAGCTGACTTGGCCTTGGAAGCAGCTCCCCCTGATTTTATGGCATCTCCCATTAGCTTGGGTGCCTTGGGCGCTGGTGCAACTACCTCTTCTTCCTCTTCTTCTTCCATGATGGAAGCTTTGCCAAGCACTCTAGCCACAGTCTTCTTCACCCTTTCCTTCCTTTTCTTGCCCTCAGCTGCAACTGGCTCTATGGGCTTCTCAGTTGACATTCTGGCCTTTGACATTGGCTGCCTGCCTGCTGGCCTTTTGATTTTCAGACCTGGCTTAGTGCCTTGAGCTGGCTCAACTCTCTTGGAAGTGGCCTCTTCCTCTGCCACATAGTCCTCATCTTTGGAATCTGAAGTCCTCTTCTTCCTTTGTCTCGTGGCAGCCTTTGGCAAATTACTAGGAGTGCTCCTGCTGCCTTCATCAGATGAACTGGAGGGACTAGTGCCCTCACTCATCACCACTTGCTGCTCTGACATATTTTGGCTATCACTTTGATCAAACATGCTGCAAACTAACTGCTGACCCTGTGAATAGATTATAGATGAGGTAGAAAAGATGAGCATCACAAAATGCAGAGATTTTTGCAAAAGAATGATCCAAAAACTTAGTTTTAGTTTCCCACTGAAATCATCTTGGATCTACCGATTTTCAAACTCGGTGATACCGAAGCAGTTTTGGAACCTAAACTAGCGAACTCGGTAGGACCGAGTCACAGTTTGGTGGCACCGAGACTGCTAGGGTTTCACTGAGTTCAAAAATCGGTCACACCGATAAGTAATTCTCGGTCAGACCGAGTCTCACTTGTGCAATGGCATAAGCCAAATCGGTGGGACCGAGTTTTTCAACTCGGTGGGTCCGAGATAGTTTCGGCGGAAACCTAAACCTAGAATTTTCGAATCAAACCTAATCTATGAGTGTTTTGACTGGATAGGAGTGTTTCAATCGTGGCTAGAATCAATATGATCACAATGTGCTAGGAATCAAATTGGGGAATAGCACAAAGATCAAGTCCATACCCTAGTTCGGCGGGGACTTGCTACGGCGGCAATGGCGGGGCAGAATTCCCGTTGACGGCGACGGAGACCAGCGACTGGAGGCTGCTGGCGGCGAGAAGACGATCCGTAGACCACGAGGGTAGAGCAGGCTATCGCGCGGGCGAAGGGGTTCGGAGAAATTTCCAAAATTTTGCCTGTGACTATATATAGCCCGACCCTGTCGGTGTGACCGAGTGGAACAACTCGGTGGCACCGAGATTCATAACTGCAAGCAGTTACTGAAACTCGGTGTGACCAAAATGTTCAAATCGGTTGCACCGAGATCAAAAACCTAGATCAACTTAATGATTTCGGTAGGACCGAAGGTGGAGTATCGGTCAGACCGAGAATCATAAAGAGGTTTTGGAAGTTTAAGTCTATGACGAATCGGGGACTCCGAGCGCTCCTCACACAGAGTGGTTCGAATCTGACTTGATCAAACTTTGTGATGCAGCATGAATAGAGTTTGAGACGAGAACAACATACATAGCTAGAGGAGGTTCTTAGGCATTCTTGTCCATCCACTTGGCAAAGAAGATAAAACCAAACAATCAAAACAATAAGTGGATGTCCTCGAATGAGTAAAATATGCAACCAGCATGCTCACACAATAAGATGGCAAATGAAATATGTGGCAAGGCATGCACAACCAATTCTAGCATCTATCAAGCAATTTGCGATGACTAGGTCATCTATATATGAGTATATTGACTTAGGAGTCAAGTGAGAACACTTGATCATAGGTCATACTCATCGTTTAAGCTCAAGTGGGGTTACCACTTTTACATAAAGCATTGTTTTGTTCACATCTTTAGAGTTGCTTTAGCTCAAGTCTTAGAGTAAAGCTCCCCCTAGATGTGATATCCCCCCTAAGAGGGATGAACTAACCTTGGGTTTTGTCGATGATGACTTCATGTAGATATTGAAGATGTGGATGCTCAATGTTGATGTAGATCTCTTGGAGCTATCCATTTGAGTGAATTGCACTTTCAATACCTACATGGGTTAGTCCCACAAGGAACAAACAAGGATATCCATAGACATAGAGTGATGCACACAAAGATGATGTCCATGAAAACTTTTAGATTACCTTGTCCCTTGTCTTACCAACAAGAGGGTTTGTGACTCCTTGAACTAGTGCAAGATGTGGAAGTTGATTGCACTTGTTCTTGCCAAAATGATAAGAGTGAAGTACGTTGGCGGAGTCACCCTCAAGAACTCTCTAGTTCTTCTTCTTTTGGATCCACATCATCTTGATGGGAATCCTTGGAGTTGTAGTCGTACTTGATGAAGTGGAACTTGAAGTAGTCTTGGGAATCCACTTGACTAAGGTCTTTGGAGCTTCTTCAAATGCGTCAATTTCCTCTTGAAGCTTGTCCTTGCCTTTTTGCTTGTAGTCTTGTGGTGGAAGATCATCTTGAGTTTGTGTCCCTTTGAAAGAAGTATGCTTCTCTTGTTGAGGGACAAACTTTGTCTTGGGGTATTGATCTTCTTCCCACTCAACTCCATTGGCATTGAACTTTCGTTCAAAACCAACACCTTGATTCTTCCGGTGCATTCCTTGCTTGCGCACAATTTCCTCGAATTGCTTACTCCCGGCAAGGCTTTTGTACACTCCTTTCTCTATAATTCCCTTCAATAAACTATTTTCTTGCTCAAGTGTAACTTGGCTAAGAGAATCATTAGTGGAATCAAGAGAGCTACTAGAAGTAACAATATTGGATTTAGCATGATCATTGTTACTACTAGAGGAAGAATCTTTCTTGTTCTTGTTACTAGACTTGACTTGAGGCATGTAAGTGGATAAGAGTAAACGCTTGGCAATGTAAGAAGAACTTTTCTTGCGGAGATCATCATTGATTGCCTTTAAGAACTCATGCTCTTGCTCAAGATTGAGCTTTTCAAAGCATAATTTCTCATGAGCTCTTAAAAGTTCTCGATGATCTTCGAAGATGGTTTCATGAGCTAACTTAAGAGTGTTTAGTTCTTTAGTTAGGGCCTCAATCTTATCCTTATCATTGGCATTCGTTTTATCTTGATTAGCATGTTTAATTAACATTTCATCATAGTATTCATCACTAGAGTTGTCAACAAGCAAATCATCACCTAACAAGTCATCTTCATCACTATTGAAATCAACATACTCGGGGTGTGTTACCTTAGGACCTTTGGCCATGAAGCATCTTCCAATTCCTTCATTTGGTGAGTCAAATATGTCGTAGGAGTTGGTTGACACAAGTGCTAGACCGGCAACACCTTCATCTTGAGTATCTTCGGAGCCGGAGTAATAACTTTTCTCGGAGTGGCTGTCGGAGTCGGAGCCGGATACCCATTCACCAACATGAGCTTGATGTCTTCATCTTGTGTAGCTCCTTGATGATTTTTCCTTCCTTTCCGAATCCTTGCTTCTCCGTGAGTATCTTCGTTCATAACGATCATCTCTACTCCTTCTCTCTTGGTGGTGATCCTTTGCTTCTTCTTTTTGGAGAATCTTCTCTTCTCTTGTAGGGAGCCGTACACTCATTGGAATAGTGTCTGGGTCTTCCACAATTGTAGCAGTTTCGCTCTCGACTAGAAGATCTTTTGTCATTGTAGGACCTTGACTTGGAGCTTCTATCTTTGCTTCTACTCTTGTAGAACTTGTTGAAGTTCTTCACCATTAAGCTCAGTTCTTCATTGAAGTCTTGTTTCTCACTTGATGATGTAGGGGCTTCACATGAGGCTTTATAGGCACCACTTGATTTGTTGTGAAGTTCCTCTTTATCCTTAAGTGACATCTCATGAGCAACAATTCTTCCAATCACCTCCGTTGGCTTGAGATCTTTGTAGTTGGGCATCATTTGGATCAATGTGCACACGGTATCATATTTTCCATCCAAGGCTCTTAGAATCTTCTTGATGATGAATTTATCGGTCATCTCTTCACTTCCTAAGCCGGCAATCTCATTTGTGATGAGAGCAAGCCTAGAGTACATTTCAGCGACACCTTCACCATCCTTCATCTTGAACTTGTCAAGTTGGCTTTGAAGCACATCCAACTTGGATTCCTTAACGGAGTTGGTACCTTCGTGCATATCAATCAAAGTGTCCCAAATTTCCTTTGCATTCTCAAGGCGGCTGATTTTGTTGAATCCTTCGGGGCACAATCCATTGAAGAGAATATCACAAGCTTGAGCATTGTATTGCAACATCTTCAACTCATCCGCGGTAGCTTCACGGTTCGGTTCTCTCCCATCAAAGAAGTCACCTTGCAAACCAACACACACAATAGCCCAAACGGCAGGGTTATGTCCAAGAATATGCATTTTCATTTTATGCTTCCAACTAGCAAAATTAGTACCATCAAAGTAAGGACCTCTACGGTGATAATTTCCCTCGCTAGACGCCATACTCTCCTAGGTTGTGAAACCAAGGCTATGACCACCAAAAGCTATGGAGATCAAAGCAAATGGAGACCAAAGCTCTGATACCACTTGTAGGATCGAAAGTATGTCTAGAGGGGGGTGATTAGACTACTTGACCAAATAAAAACTTAACCTTTTCCCAATTTTAGTTCTTGGCAGATTTTAGCTAATTTAGGACAAGTCAAGCAATCATCACACAATTCAAGCAAGCATGCAAAGAGTATATAGGCAGCGGAAAGTAAAGCATGCAACTTGCAAGAATGTAAAGGGAAGGGTTTGGAGAATTCAAACGCAATTGGAGACACGGATGTTTTTCCCGTGGTTCGGATAGGTGGTGCTATCCTACATCCACGTTGATGGAGACTTCAACCCACGAAGGGTAACGGTTGCGCGAGTCCACACAGGGCTCCACCCAAGGGTAACGGTTCCGCGAGTCCACACAGGGCTCCACCCACGAAGGGTCCACGAAGAAGCAACCACCCACAAAGGGTCCACGAAGAAGCAACCTTGTCTATCCCACCATGGCCATCGCCCACACAGGACTTGCCTCACTAGCGGTAGATCTTCATGAAGTAGGCGATCTCCTTGCCCTTACAAATTCCTTGGTTCAACTCCACAATCTTGTCGGAGGCTCCCAAGTGACACCTAGCCAATCTAGGAGACACCACTCTCCAAGAAGTAACAAATGGTGTGTAGGTAATGAACTCCTTGCTCCTGTGCTTCAAATGATAGTCTCCCCAACACTCAACTCTCTCTCATAGGATTTGGATTTGGTGGAAAGAAGATTTGAGTGGAAAGCAACTTGGGAAGGCTAGAGATCAAGATTCATATGGTAAGAATGGAATGTCTTGGTCTCAACACATGAGTAGGTGGTTCTCTCTCAGAACATATGAGTTGGAATGGTGTGTGTGTTCTGATGGCTCTCTCTTCGAATGAGAAGGAGGTGGAGGGGTATATATAGCCTCCACACAAAATCCAACCGTTACACAGTTTTCCAATCTCGGTGGGACCGAATCAATAAACTCGGTCGGACCGAAAATGTAAACCTAGTGACCGTTAGAGATTTTCGGTGGGACTGATATGCAACTCGGTAGGACCGATATGGTTAGGGTTTGGGCATAATGTAATCTCGGTGAGACTGATTACACAAACTCGGTGAGACCGAATTTGGTAATTAGCTAACCAGAGAGTTGGCCAGGCAAACTCGGTGGGACCGATTTGCTCTTTCGGTGAGACCGAAAAGTTACAAAGGGGAAACACTGAGTTTACATTGCAATCTCGGTGGGACCGATTCGCTCTTTCGGTGAGACCGAAAAGTTACGAAAGGGAAACAGAGAGTTTGCAACCCCATCTCGGTGAGACCGAGATCCCTATCGGTAGGACCGAATTACTAGGGTTTGGTAGTGGCTAATGACAAGTGAAACTCGGTGGCGCCAGATAGGAAGAATCGGTAGGACCGAGTTTGGCTTAGGGTTTGGGTCATATGTGGATATGGGAAAGTAGTTGAGGGTTTTGGAGCATATCACTAAGCACATGAAGCAAGAGGCTCATTAAGCAACACCTCATCCCTCCTTGATAGTATTGGCTTTTCCTAAAGACTCAATGTGATCTTGGATCACTAAAATATAAAATGAAGAGTCTTGAGCTTTTGAGCTTGAGCCAATCCTTTGTCCTTAGCATTTTGAGGGTTCCACTTTCACATCCATGCCATGCCAATCATTGAGCTTTCCTGAAATAATCATCTTGGAATAGCATTAGATCAATGAGGTATATGTTGTTATGAATTACCAAAACCACCTAGGGATAGTTGCACTTTCACAAGCTCAGCAGGACCATGCCCCCGAACCCGCAAGGGCTGCAGCAGCGACAGTAGAGGATCAAGCTCAGCAGGACGATGCCCCCGAACCCGCAAGGGCCCCGACAAGTGATCAAGCATTGGGGGCGCCACCACCTCATGAGGCTCCCCAACCCCCGGAAGGCGCAAGCCTCATCAGCGCGCCTACCCTCGTCGAGCACCCGGTATACTTCGTCAGCATGGTGTTGCGAGACACAAGAGCACGGTACCCCATGCCTCAGAAGCTCCTACTCGCACTCCTGGTGGCCTCACAAAAGCTGCGGCACTACTTTCAAGGTCACCCCATCAATGTCGTCTCGGCCTACCCACTAGAGAGGGTGCTCAGGAGCCCCAACTCCGCCGGGAGGGTCGCCGAGTGGAACATCGAGCTGCATGCATTCCAGTTGGAGTTCAGCACCACCAGGGTCATCCAGGGAGCCGCGCTCACCGATTTCGTGGCAGAATGGACGGATGCCCTGGCGCTTGAAATAGGAGAGGACCGGTCCCTCCCGCTGGGAAGTGAGGCACCCGGTGGCTGGGTCATGTATTTCGATGGTGCTTTCGCGCGCCAAGGCGCGGGGGCTGGAGTAGTACTCATCTCGCCCACTCAGGACAAGCTCTACTACGCTGTGCAGCTCTACTTCCAGCAGGGTGAGAAGGTCTCCAACAACATTGCAGAGTAGGAGGGTCTCATAGCCGGCCTGAAGGCTGCGGCGGCACTAGGGGTGAAGCGTCTCACCATCGGGGGAAACTCGCAGCTCCTCGTCAACTTCTCCAACAAGGTATATGAGCCAAAGGATGAACACATGGAGGCATACCTCGCGAAAGTACGCAAGATGGAGAAGCAGGTCCTGGGCTTGGAATTGCAGCACGTGCCCCGGGGAACCAACAAGGAAGCCGACGACATCGCCAGAAGGGCATCCAAGCGACAACCCCAAGAGCCTGGCATCTTCGAGGAGCGGCTCTTCAAGCCATCGGCGACACCACTGCTCTCAAGGACATCGCAGCCTCGGGACGAGCTCCCGCAACCACCTGCCGCGGGAGCCCCAGCCTGTGGCCCGACTTCGGGAGCGCGTCTACTCTTGGCGCTCAAGCCCCAGGAGGGATGCTGGACCAAGGAATTCAAGGAATACTTGATGCAAGGGACGCTGCCGGAGAAGAAGGAAGATGCAGAGCGTGTGGCACGGCAAGCCACGACATATTGCATCCAGGACGGTGAGTTATACAGGAAGCGACCAAATGACGTTTCATTGCGTTGTATCTCCAGGGAACAGGGGAAAGAGCTGCTAGCCGACATACACGACGGGGACTGCGAGCACCACTCGTCGTCACGAACCCTCGTCGGCAAGGCATTCCACAGCGGGTTCTACTGGCCTACGGCGCTCAATGACGCAGCTGAGCTGGTGAGATCCTGTGAGGCCAGCCAATTCTACGCCAAGCAAATCCATCAGCCAGCTCAGGGCCTCCAGACCATTCTACTCTCGTGGCCATTCGCAGTCTGGGGACTGGACATCCTGGGCCTGTTCCCTCGAGCGCCTGGGGGCTACTGATACCTCTACGTTGCTATCGACAAGTTCACCAAGTGGCGGAGCTGGAAGCTGTCCGCACCATCCCAGCTGGATCTGCGGTCAAGTTCATGAAGGGCCTCGTGAGCCGTTTTGGGGTCCCCAACCGCATCATCACCGATAATGGCTCGCAGTTCACAAGTAATCTCTTCAAGACATATTGTGCTAACCTTGGAACGCAGATCTGCTACGCTTCGGTGTTGCACCCCAAGAGCAATGGCCAGGCTGAACGCGCCAGTGCAGAGGTCCTGAGAGGCCTGAAGACCAGGACCTTCAAGAAGAAGCTCGAGGCCTGCGGCAGGGGCTGGCACGATGAGCTCCAGTCCGTGGTATGGTCCATCTGCACCACCGCCACCAAGCCAACGGGCGAGACCCCGTTCTTCCTCGTCTACGGAGCAGAAGCAGTCCTCCTCACGAGGTCAGACATCGCTCCGCACGGGTCCTGGCTTTTGATGAAATGCAGCAGGATGCCAGGCGGGGGATGGACCTCGTGCTGGGGGAGGAACGCCGCCGTGAAGATGCACTACGGGCGGCAAGATACCAGCAGGCACTGCGGCAGTACCACTGTCACAGCGTCCGCTCCAGGATGCTCGAGGTGGGTGACCTCGTCCTAAGGCGGGTGCTCTCCAGGGAAGGGCTGCATAAGCCCTCACCCATGTGGGAGGTCCCTTTCAAGGTCGACAATGCCTCCAGGCCTGGCGCCGTGCGCCTGGAGACACAGGACGGGGTACCCATCCAGAACGCCTGGAACATCCAGCACCTCCGGAAGTTCTCCCCATGAAGCAAGGCCCAGTGCCTGTGAAGCAAGGCCCCGTACCTGTGAAGGTCTCCCCCTGTGACACTCTCACGTAATAATGAGTGGGGCTGTACATGCCCCGGAGTCTCAGGAGTGCCGCCCTTGGGCCTCGGGGGCTCCCTCCCACGTCTTAGCGGTAGCACTTAGTGTCGGCGTCCTGGGAACGGGGGTCCCCAGACTTGCCTGCCTGCGGCTTGCGGCGTGGCTCAAGTGGGGGCCCAGCGCGGCCCATCTTCACCAGCTCAAGCTCAAGACCCTTGCGAGGGGCCGAGCCTCGCGGGGTGCACGACTGGAAGCTTCCTTAGAGGCAGCCTCATCAGGCAGGCTCGTGAGGAGGTGGAGAGATCAAGGCAGGGGTACCTCGCGAGGAGCCCGTGACACAAGCCATGACGATCGAGACCAGGCGGGCGCCAGGTGGGCGCCGGCCTGCTTAGTGTCCTTGTTTCCCCTTTTGTGCAAAGGGGCCAAGCATAGGCCAAGGCATCGGGCAAAGGTTACCATTCTGGTGCAGCGAGACCAAGACCAGCAGAGCGGCAGGACGGAGGTCACCGTGGAGCCCAAGACGGCGTCATTACCAGTGCTTTTGGCAGCCGAAGACCACCTTTGGTCAGGATAACTTGTACTAGACGTTCCCCTTCAAAATGGCCAATTATTGGTGCCCTTCTCGCTCATTATTTGGGTGAGAGGCCCAGGGCCTTTATAAATAGAGCTAGCCACTACAGAGTAGAGGGGGAGACATCTAGAGATCCGGTACAGTCCTAGCAGAGAGAGAGAGAGGCGACTGAATTCACCCAAACAGTTCATCGCACCGGCTCAAGAACACCTCTCGCGAGGCTGTTCTTCCCTTGTACTGTTCATCGTCAGCCCCTGAGGCAATCCACAACACCACACACTGGAGTAGGTATTACACCACAACGGTGGCCCGAACTAGCATAAACCGCGTGTCCGTTGTGTTGTTTTTTGTTTCCAGCTTAGATCACGCAAGGAGATTGGACGTAGATCGGTAGGGGAGAGATCTCTGCGCGCACCCCAGTGTTCGAACCTCAAGGGTCTGCCGGAACCCGAAATCCGACATTTGGAGCGCCAGGTAGGGGTGCGCCGTAGTCCTCCCTCCTGACGACCCGCTCTCCCCCAACATCGCATTCCGCCCTCGTGGCGGACAACGCGCCGCCCACTCCAGCAACGGATGCCAGCACTGGGGCCAGGGGGCTCCGGGCCTTGGCCCCCACCTTGCGACAGGTGCAGTGGCCATGCAAGTTCAAGCCCGAGATGCCGCTGCGCTACAACGGCGCGACGGACCCGATGATTTTCCTGCTGGCATACGGGGAGGCCGTCCTCAGAGCTGGGGCGACGTCCGGGTGATGGCCAACTGGTTACCGATGGCCCTCAGCGGCATCCCGTGCGTGTGGCTCCTCCACCTATCGACAGCTTCTGTCACCTCCTGGGAGGAGCTGCGTGACCCCTTCCTCGCCTGTTTTGCCGCACCAGCACCGCCTGTCGTCGCAGCTCTCCTAGGTGGCTCCCAGGCACCACCCTCCAGCCATCACGTTAAGCCGTTCACCCGCCGGATCAACACCGCCTCCAAGCGCCGAGAAGCCCCCCCGGCTGGGTGGCGCCCGAGGCCGATCTAACCTTCGACTCGGAGGATCACCCCTTCAACCCCATCGGTTCGGGCGCGCTCCCGATGCTGTGCACTCCCACCATCTTCCAAGTGGCCGTCACCAGGACCCTCATCGACGGTGGTGCCGGCCTCAACGTGCTCTCAGTGGAGGCCTTAAGCCTCCTCCACGTGCCGCTGGAGTGGCTCCAACCCAGCAGGCCTTTCTCGGGCGTCGGAGCCGGTTCCACCGCCTCCTTGGGGACGGATCCGCCTCCCAGTGACCTTCGGCACCTACGACAACTTCCGCACGGAGCTGATCGACTTCAACATCGCCCCCATCGGCCTCCCCTACAACGCCATCCTTGGCTATCCGTCCTTGGCTCGATTCATGGCAGCAACTCACCCGGCGTACAACCTCATGAAGATGTCTGGGAGCAGCGGCGTCCTCACCGTGTCAGGAGACACAAGGGATGCGCTGCAGGTGCTCCAGCTTGTTTTCAAGGAGGCCGTGGTGGCGCAGCCCACTAGCACCGACGCCCTTGAGCCCAAGGGGGCTGCGCCGGCTAAAAAGAAGCAGCTATTCACCCAAGACAAGGCGGAAACCAAGCAGGTACCAGTCGACGAGGACGAGTCCACTAACGCCACCTTCACCATAGGGGCCAACCTCGAGCCCGAGCAAGAGAAGGCCCTGGTGAGGTTCCTGCGTGCGAACAAGAAGGTGTTTGCGTGGGAACCTGATCAGTTAGCAGGGGTCCCAAGGGATGTGATTGAGCATCACCTCAACATGTGCCCCAATGTGCGCCCCGTGAAGCAGAAGGCGAGGCGGCAGTCCACTGAGAAACAGGCTTTCATCATTCAAGAGACACGGAAGCTAGAGGCGGCAGGAGTCAGCCGCGAGGTCCGCTACCCTGATTGGCTGGCTAATCCGGTCGTTGTGCCAAAAAAGGGAGGAAAGGAGCGCATGTGTGTCGACTTCACCAACCTCAACAAGGCCTGCCCGCAGGATCCATTTCCGCTCCCCCGCATTGACAAGATAGTCGACTCCACCGTGGAGTGTGACCTATTGTGCTTCCTAGATGCCTTCTCGGGCTATCACCAGATCAAGATGGTGGTAGAAGACCTGGAAAAGACGGCTTTCCTGACCCCGCATGGAGTGTACTGCTATACGTGCATGCCATTTGGGTTGCGTAACGCAGGCGCGACCTTTCAGCGGCTGATGCACATCGCCTTAGGCCGGCAGCTCAGGAGGAACGCTGAAGCTTACGTCGATGACATTGTGGTGAAGTGTCGTGAGGCAAGAACCCTGATACAGGACCTGGAAGAAGCCTTTGCGAGCCTAAACGAAGTGGACCTACGGCTCAACCCGGGGAAGTGCGTGTTTGGAGTCCCCTCGGGCAAGCTCCTGGGTTTCCTCGTGTCCCACAGGGGCATCGAGGCCGACCTGGAGAAGGTCAGGGCAGTCGAAGACATGATCCCGCCAAGGACCCTCAGAGAAATGCAGAAGCTCACCGGGCATGTAACTGCGCTGGGGCGCTTCATCTCCAAGATGGGGGAACGAGCGCTACCCTTCTTCAAGCTGATGAAGAAAAAGGGGTTCTTCAAATGGACTGAAGAGGCCGACAAGGCATTCCAAGACCTCAAGAGGTACCTTACTAGCCCACCAGTGATGGTAGCTTCGTGTCCTCGGGAGCCCCTAATGCTCTACCTTGCGGCCACCCCCTACTCCGCTAGCGCAACCCTGGTGGCGGTCAGGGAGGAGCGCTGTGCCAAGGCCGCATCGACCATCCGAACTGAAGCAAAGCAGAGCTAGGAGGGCCTCGCGAAGGCTGCAACCGCAGCCGGAAAGGAATAGCCGCAGCAGGAGAACGCACCCGGAGCAGGAGAGGCCTCTTCAGGCGACCAAGCGCTGGGAGCTCCGTCGTCTCAAGAGACGTCTGGACCTCTAGAGGACGCAAGCTGCGCCAGCACCCTCAAACTCGTCGAGCATCCCGTGTACTTCGTCAGCATGGTGCTACGGGACGCAAGGGCACGGTATCCCATGCCTCAAAAACTCCTCCTCGCACTACTAGTGGCCTCACGCAAGCTGCGCCACTACTTCCAAGGCCATCCCATCAAAGTCATCTCAGCATACCCCTTGGAAAGAATGCTCAGGAGCCCCAACTCAGCTGGAAGGATTGCTGAATGGAACATTGAACTACAGGCATTTCAGCTAGAATTCAGTATGACCAGAGTCATCAAGGGAGCCGCACTTGCGGATTTCGTGGCAGAATGGGCAGAAGCGCCGGGTCTCGAGGCAGGCAAAGACCGATCACTTTCCCCCGGAAGTGAAGCACCGGACGGCTGGGTCATGTACTTCGATGGGGCGTTCTCCCGACACGGTGCGGGAGCTGGCGCAGTGCTCATATCCCCTACCCATGACAAACTCTACTATGCCATACAACTCTACTTCCAGCACGGAGAAAAGGTCTCCAACAACATAGCGGAGTACGAAGGCCTGATAGCAGGCTTGAAGGCCGCAATTGCCTTAGGGGTGAAGCGCCTCATCATCAAGGGCGATTCGCAGCTCCTCGTCAACTTCTCCAACAAGATATACAAGCCAAAGGACAAGCAGATGGAGGCCTACCTCGCTGAGGATCGCAAGATGGAGAAACAGTTTTGGGGGCTGGAGTTGCAGCATGTGCCTCGCAGCACCAATCAGGAGGCTGATGACATTGCCAAGAGGGCATCTAGGCAGCTGCCTCAGGAGCCAGGTGTCTTCGAGGAGCGGCTCTTCAAACCCTTGGCGGTGCCGTCACTGTCGAGCACGGCGCAACCAAGGGAGGAGCTCCCTCAGCCGCCTGCCTCAGGAACCCCGGTCTGCAGCCTGGCCTCAGGGGCACGCCTGCTCCTGGCGTTGGGGCCTCAGGAAGGGTGTTGGATCCTGGAGCTCAAGAACTACCTAACGCAAGGGACACTACCGGAGAACAAGGAGGAAGCGGAGTGTGTGGCACGGTAGGCCACAACTTATTGCATCAAGGATGGAGAGCTCTACAGGAAGGGACTAAATGACATGTCCCTACGTTGCATCTCCCGAGAGCAAGGGAAGGAGCTGCTGGCGGACATACACGGCGGAGATTGCGGGCACCACTCGTCGTCGCAAACCCTCATTGGCAAGGCGTTCCGTAGTGGGTTCTACTGGCCCTCGGCGCTCAACGACGCTGTTGAGCTAGTGAAGGCTTGCGAGGCCTGCCAGTTTCACGCTAAGCAGATCCATCAGCCCGCGGGAGGTCTACAGACTATACCCCTCTGATGGCCGTTCGCAGTTTGGGGGCTGGACATTCTGGGCTCGTTTCCTCGGGTGCCAGGGGGCTATCGCTACCTCTACGTTGCTGTGGACAAGTTCACCAAGTGGGCTGAGGTGGAAGCCATCCGTACAATCCCGACAAGCTATGCGGTCAAGTTCATCAAGGGCCTTGTGAGCCGATTTGGGGTGCCCGACCGCATCATCACCGACAATGGTTCGCAATTCACCAGTAATCTCTTCAAAACGTACTGTGTAACCTTGGAACGCAGATATGCTACGCTTCGGTAGCACACCCCTGGAGCAACGCCAGGCCGAGCGAGCCAACGCGGAGGTCCTAAGGGGCCTCAAAGCCAGGACCTTCAAGAAGAAGCTGGAGGCCTGTGGCAGGGGCTGGTACGACGAGCTCCAGTCCGTGCTGTGGTCAATCAGCACCACTGTGACCAAGCCGACTGGCGAGACCCCGTTCTTCCTCGCCTACAGGGCAGAAGCTGTCCTCCCTCACGAGGTCAGGCGTCGCTCCGCACGGGTCCTGGTGTTCGACGAGACGCAGCAGGACGCCATGCGGGGGGCGGATCTCATGCTGGGGGAGGAACACCGTCGAGAAGTCGCACTGCGAGCGGCAAGGTATCAACAGGCGCTGTGACGATACCACTGCCGCAACATCCGCCCCATAACTCTTGAGGTAGGGGATCTCGTGCTCAGAAGGGTTCTCTCCAGGGAGGGGCTGCACAAGCTCTCTCCCATGTGGGGGGCCCATTCAGGTTGTTCATGTCTCCAGGCCTGGCTCCGCGCGCTTGGAGACCATGGAGGGGGGACCCATCCAGAACAGGTGGAACATTCAACATCTCCGGAGGTTCGACCCCTGAGCGAGGCCTAGCGCCTAGGAAAGGCCCGGTGCCTGTGAAGAAGGCAAATGCCTGTGAAGCTGCCGTGTTTTGGGAAAGGCCCGGTGCCTGTGAAGAAGGCAAATGCCTGTGAAGCTGCCGTGTTTTGGGAAAGGCCCGATGCCTGTGAAGAAGGCAAATGCCTGTGAAGCTGCCGCATTTCAGGAAAGGCCCGGTGCCTATGAAGAAGGCCAATGCGTGTGAAGCTCACCGCCCCGGAGTGGGGCTGTACACGCCCCGGAGTCTTCGGAGTGCCGCCCTCGGGCCTCGGGGGCTCCCGCCCACGCCCAGTGGCAGCACTTAGCTCCGCGTTGGTGAGAAGACGTCGAAGACTAGAATAGGTGCCGGACGCGGCTTTTCGATTTGCTTTCTGCAGTTGGCTTGTTTATTCCCGTTTGAAGTTTTATTGGAGCTGTTGGCATTCCCGGCTTGTGACTCTTTATATTTTTCACTCGCTTGCCTCGTTTTCTCTCGCACAAGTCTCGCGAGGGAGGTTCGCGGGCGCCCTCGCGAGTGTTTTGTGCCCCGATCGTTTGGAGCTTTCCTATTCGAGTCCTCTGCGGGAGCACCCCTCCCAGTCCGTGCCCCACGGGCAACGCGACACAAGCGTAGGACCTGGGCCGATCGCCCCCACAACCAAGACCAAAAGTTACCCCTCCTACTAATCCTTGCACAGCACGAAGCGCATGGCGAGGCCACGGCCTCGGGAGGCGAGGACCACGTCAAGCCTCACCGAGCTAAAATAATTCCCGCACATGGGTGCACGGCGTGGAAACACAGCGCAGAAATAGAGGAAGCGGCGCGATGGTTAACAGCAGCAGTTCTAACACGCCCCCGCGGGGCCCTATACTACCTTCTATTACTGCGCAGGAAAAGAAGAAAAACAAAATGGGCGCGGTCCGTCCTACACCGACCCACGGCGAAGGTTCGAGCTGCTCCTGGGGCTCAGGCGAATCCCTCCTCTCACATTCACCGGGGTGCGACGGCGGGCTGACCCGCTACCTTCACCCAGGCGGGTGCGATGGCAAGGGGGCTGGTCGCGGCCACCGCTGGAGGAGCTGCTGCCTAAGAGGGAGTCGCCGAAGCTTAGCGAACCCCGAGTACCGCCGCCAGTACGCCTGTCGCCGTCTTCATCCTGGTCGGTACCGGGGTTGGGAAGGCGGCCACGGTCGTCGTCTTCGGGGCAGCACCCAGGACGGTGACCGTCTTCCCCGAACACCCTCACGTAGAGGGTGGCGTCGCCATCGAACTTGAAGTGCAGGGTGCACCGCCGATTCAGGCCGCGCGCGCGGGCAAACGTTTGCCAGCCGCGGTTCAGGGCCCCATTCCCAGAGACGAAGACCTCCAGCGAAGCCTAGGAGGCCCTGCTGCAGCAGCCGTCTGCCTGGAGCCAGAGGCCACACCGGGTGCTGGTCGGCATTTCACCTATGAAGAAACGGGGGAGCTGGAGCCG
The DNA here is from genome assembly GCF_002162155.2 of Triticum dicoccoides. NCBI lineage: Eukaryota > Viridiplantae > Streptophyta > Magnoliopsida > Poales > Poaceae > Triticum > Triticum dicoccoides. Next base: position 554,090,089 of record NC_041382.1, read on the forward strand.
GGTGCTGGTTGGGTCCGCCGACCACACGACAAACTCCGGCAGCACCTCCGTAGAGCGAAAGCACGGCCTAGGGGGGCGCGCAGCCACGGCGTGCCCCCCATAGGCAACCGGGCGCTCACCACCGCGCAGGGAACCGCCTCCATGGCCGCGGGAGGCCACTAAGGGGACCGTGAAATACTTGCAAGGGCGGCCTCGCCCCGCTTGGTCGGGAGGGAGTCATGCCCTGCCTGACGGGCCTTTCCTTTCTCCGCGGCCGAGAATCTCTTTGGAGCCATGGGAACGACGAGTAGCCAAGAAGAAAAGGAGCAGCAGGAAGGAATGAGCTGAAGGGGCTCGCGCAGCCCCGTACTTATAGCCAGAGGAGGCCAACCGCCGCGCACCACGATCGCAGGTAATCATGACCGGTTTCTCTCCATGCAGGGACTTGTCAAGTCATGCGGTCGCCGAGGCGTCGTGGGGAAGCGCATACGCCCACGACCAATCAATCGCCACGCGACGCCCAAGGCCGCAGGCTATTGGGGCCCGCGGTGCTTCGCGCTTGCCCCTTCGCTTCCCTCCTAGGCCAAGCCCGGGCACGCCTTGGGCCCGGGGGCTACTGTCGGCGTCCTGGGAAAGGGGGTCCCCAGACTTGCCTGCCTGCGGCTTGCGGCGTGGCTCAAGTGGGGGCCCAGCGCGACCCATCTTCACCAGCTCAAGCTCAAGACCCTCGCGAGGGGCTAAGCCTCGCGTGGCGGACGACCGGAAGCTTCCTCAGAGGCAGCCTCATCCGGCAGGCTCGCGAGGAGGCGGAGAGATCAAGGCAGGGGTACCTCGCAAGGAGCACGTGACACAAGCCATGACGATCGAGACCAGGCGGGCGCCAGGCGGGCGTCGGCCTGCACAGTGTCCTTGTTTCCCCTTTTGTGCAAAGGGGGCAAGCACAAACCAAGGCATCGGGCTAAGGTTACCATTCCGTTGCAACGAGACCAAGACTAGTAGAGCGGCAGGATGGAGGTCACCGTGGAGCCCAAGACGGCGTCATCACCAGTGCTTTTGGCAGCCGAAGACCACCTTTGGTCAGGATAACTTGTACTAGATATTCCCCTTCAAAATGGCCAATTGTTGGCGCCCTTCCCGCTCATTATTTGGGGGAGAGGTCCAGGGCCCTTATAAATAGAGCTAGCCACCACAGAGATCTAGAGATCTGGTAGAGCCCTAGCAGAGAGAGAGAGACACAACTGAACTCACCCAAACAGTTCATCGCACCGGCTCAAGAACACCTCTCGCGAGGCTGTTCTTCCAGCTTAGATCATGTGAGGAGATTTGACGTAGATCGGTAGGGGAGAGATCTATGCGCACACCCCAGTGTTTGAACCTCAAGGGTCTGTCGGAACCCGAAATTCGACAGTTAGCTTCGCGCTGGTGAGAAGACATGAAGACTAGACTAGGTGCCGGACGCGGCTTTTCATTTGCTTTCTGAAGTTGGCTCGCCCCTCTTTTAATTGAAGTTTGCTTCTGGTGTTCTTCGCCGATTTGGTTTTGTCGCCTTGTGCCTCTGTTTCCGTCTTCAGTTTAGCCTATGCTCTCTCTTGCATTCCTTGCGAGGGGGCTGGACGGGTGCCCTCGTGAGCCTTTTCCCTTTTCTGCCTTTCGTCTGCTTTTCGCGAGGCACCCTCGTTCGAGCCCACAAGCTGGCGCACCTCTCCTAATCCATGCCCCTCGGGTACCGTGATACAAAACGTTGGGTCAAGGCCAGCGGCGCCTGTGACCAAGGCTCGGGTGAACGATAAGCCTCTTAACGATTTTTTTGCAGTTCCTAAGCGCCACTAGGCCAAGGGGGCCTCGACAGGCACCAGGAAGCAAGCGCCTCGTGAGGAGGAGACTACTCCGAGCAAGTCAAGCTAAGTTATCCCTACATAAAACAACGATGTTGTGACACGGCACAGGAACGATAAACATAGCATAATACTTAAGAAATCACAGTTTGTTGCACGCCCCTTCGGGGCCCATACTAGCTTCTTTCGTAATACATGAAGGGAAGGAAGAACGAAATAAAGGCAGAGCGTGCCCCTACGGCGGTCCGCGAAGACGGGATTTTGGCGTCATCCCGAGCTCAGCCAGACCCCTCCTCACGCTTCACAAAGGCACGGAGGCGGGACGATCCGTTGCCGCCTTCGAAGCAGGCGTGGCGGCTGGTCGTAACCACCGCTGCTGGAGCTGTCACCAGAGGAAGAGCCGCCGTAGCTGGACGAGACGTGGTCAGCCCAAAGGGCGGGTTCACCCTCATCCTCATCATGACCATCGCCAAGGCCGAGCACCTCCTCACCGTCATTGACCTCAGGGCAGCAGCCAGCGCGGCGACCATCTTCCCCAAACACCCTCACATAGAGGGTCGCGTCACCGTCGTACTTGAAATGGAGGGTGCACCGCCTGCCCAGGCCGCGCGCGCGGGCAAACGTCTGCCAGCCGGGGCCAGGGCTATGTTTCCCATGACGGAGACCTCAACTGCGACCCATGAGGCCCTGCTGCAGCAGTCGTCCGCCTGTGGCCAGAGCCGGCCTGGACGCGAGGTCGGCAGCTCGCCGGCGAAGAAGCGCGGGAGCTGAAGCCAGTTGCCGGACGGGTTCTCCGACCAGACAACGAACTCCAGCAGCACCTCCGCCGAGTGGAAGAGCGGCCGGGGAGGCCGCGCGACCACGACACGTCTCCCTTCATCAACAGGACTGCCACGACTGGAGCGACCCCTGCCACGCAAGGCGGCACCACCACGGCTGCGGGGGGCCGCGGCGGTGGTCGCAATGTGCTTGCAGGGACGGCCGCGTCCACGCTTGGGCACCGGAGAGCCGAGCCCCTCGCGAGGGGCTTTCCCCTTCTCCGCGGTGGAGAACCTCTTCGGCGGCGCCATTGGTGTCGCAACTGGCGATGGAGCAAAGGGGGAGAAGTGAGCGGAATGGGAAGAGATGGGTGACGGGGGCTCTGCCCCCTCCCCATTTATAGAAGGAGAAGGCCAACCAGCACCCCTAAGGGAGTCCTGGATTAGGGGGTCTCCGGACAGCCGGACTGTTGGATTATGAAGATACAAGATTGAATACTTCGTCCCATGTCCGGATGGGACTCTACTTGGCATGGAAGGCAAGCTAGGCAATACGGATATGGATATATCCTCCTTTGTAACTGACCTTGTGTAACCCTAGCCCCCTCCGGTGTCTATATAAACCGGAGGGTTTTAGTCCGTAGGACAACAGACAATCATACCATAGGCTAGCTTCTAGGGTTTAGCCTCTCTGATCTCGTGGTAGATCAACTCTTGTAATACTCATATCATCAAGAACAATCAAGCAGGACGTAGGGTATTACCTCCATCAAGAGGGCCCGAACCTGGGTAAACATCGTGTCCCCTGCCTCCTGTTACCATCCGCCTTAGACGCACAGTTCGGGACCCCCTACCCGAGATCCACCGGTTTTGACACCGACATTGGTGCTTTCATTGAGAGTTCCACTGTGTCGTCACCATAAGGCTTGATGGCTCCTTCGATCATCGCTAGCAATGCGGTCCAGGGTGAGGCTTTCCTCCTCGGACAGATCTTCGTATTTGGCGGCTTTGCACTGCGGGCCAATTCGCTTGGCCATCTGGAGCAGATTGAGAGCTACGCCCCTGGCCATCAGGTCAGATTTGGAAACTTGAACTACACGGCCGATATCCGCGGAGACTTGATCTTCGACGGATTCGAGCCCATGCCGGATGCGCCACGCTGTCATGGCAAGCAAGACATAACTCTACCGTCGGACAGTGTTTGGGAGATCGCATCCGCAGCTACTCCGGCCCTTAATCTGGAGCAAGTCGCACCATCCGAGAAAGGAGGGATGGACCCTGCCATGGAGGCCGCACTCTCGGTGGCGATAGAGCCGGATACTGACTTCACCCCTTACGAGAGCCGTGTCGCCGAACCACTGGATTCATCTCCGGCCACAAACTCCGAGCCGCTCATATCCGTGCCTGTCGAGTCTGACTGGGTGCCGATCATAGAGTTCACCTCCGCGGATATCTTTCAGCACTCACCTTTCGGAGATGTGCTAAATTCATTAAGGTCTCTCTCCCTGTCAGGAGAACCTTGGCCGAACTATGTCCGGCTAGAATGGGATGCGGACGGCGAAGAAATTCACTACCCACCCACCACCCATTTGGTAGCCACTATCGACGACTCAACCGGCATGCTCGACTTCGACTCCAAAGACTTCGACGGTATGGACGACGAAGCTAGAGACGAACAAGATCCACCGCCCTCGGGGCACTGGACCGCCACCTCATCATATGATATATATACATGGTGGACACCCCCAATGAAGCCAATGGCGACGAGAAAGCGGAGGATGACCCCTCCAAGAAGCAACCCAAGCGCCGACGTCAGTGGCGCCGCTCTAAGTCCCGCCATAGCAAGAACAGCGATAATAATAGTCCACGCGACTCTGGAAGAGACGACAACTACACCACCCCGGTGGTAAAAAACGATCAAGATGCAAACTGCAAACATAGTACGGATCCGACATCCGAACACGATGATGCCAAAGATAAGCCTCATCTATCCCCGCCTAGGGAAGAAAATAGTCCAGGCGAAGATGCATCCATCATCCCGGAAACACACTTGGAGCAAGAGAACCTCCGCAGAAGGCTTACTGCGACAGTGAGAAGCCTGAAGAAACAGAAGCAAAGGCTCAAGGTCGCACAAGATACGCTCAACAGCAAGTGAAACAAAGTAACAAAGTATGGTGGAAGTTACCATCCAAATAGCTATCCAAAGCGCAAGCTATTACCGAAATTCGATGATGAGGCCTTAGAGCCCATACAGCCGAAAAGTGATACGGCCAACCGGCCGGATCCACCACCCTGTGAACGTGATAGAGCGGCTAACAAAGTAATGCATAAGTCAACACACGTTCTACGTGATAACTTGTGTCAAAAATCCGGTGCGACCAGATCTATCTATGGATCTAGGAAGCGCGCTACTGTACAAAATCAACACCGAATACTACAACCGTCTGAACACTATGGCGCATCCAAATACAGGGGTGCCGCACACCCACTATGTTTCACTGATGAGGCGCTGGATCACAAATTCCCAGAAGTATTCAAACCGGTGAACATAGAGGCGTACGGCGGAACCACAGACCCTGGAGTCTGGATAGAGGACTTCATCCTCCACATCCATATGGCTCGTGGAGATGATCTTCATGCCATTAAATACTTGCCCCTCAAGCTTAAAGGGCCAGCTAGGCACTGGCTAAAAAGCCTCCCTGAAAACTTAATTGGAAGTTGGGAGGAGCTCGAGGACGCTTTTAGGGCCAATTTTCAAGGGACTTATGTCCGACCTCCGGATGCACACGATTTAAGTCATATAATCCAACAGTCCGGAAAGTCCGCCCGAAAGCTTTGGAACAGGTTCCTCGCCAAGAAGAACCAAATTGTCGACTGTCCGGACGTCGAAGCCTTAGCAGCCTTCAAACACAGCGTCCGAGACAAATGGCTCGCCAGACACCTCGGTCGAGAAAAACTGACAACAATGGCAGCCCTAACAAGCCTCATGACCCGCTTTTGTGCGGTTGAGGACAGCTGGTTGGCCCGTAGCAGCACCAGCGACCCAAGCACATCCGAAGTCAGGGATGGCAATGGTAAACCATGACGCAATAAAAACAAGCATCGAAATAAAGAAGGTAGCCTAGATAACACGGCGGTAAACGCCGGATTCAGGGGCTCCCAACCAGGTTAGCGGAAAAAGCCTTTCAAAGGCAGCAAAGAAGGACAATCTGGGCTAAACAAAATTCTTGACAAACTCTGTCAGATTCACGGCACCCCAGACAAACCTGCAAATCATACCCATAGATATTGTTGGTCTTCAAGCAGGCCGGTAAGCTAAATGCCGAACACAAAGGGGAAGAGACACCAAGCGAAGACGAGGATGAACCTCGCCAGCAAAGCACCGGAGGACAAAAAAGTTCCCACCAAAGGTTAAAACAGTAAACGTGATCCATGTGACAAAGAGGAGAAGAAATCACGCACTCCGATGCACACACGCCATAGAGCCCGTCACCCCTAGGTCCAACCCCTAGTTGGCCTGCCCGATCACTTTTGATCGTAGGGATCACGATACGCATATCTGGCGCGAAGGACTAACAGCCTTGGTGTTAGACCCAATAATAAATGGGTACCATTTCACAAGGATACTCATGGACGGCGGCAGTGATCTAAATCTGATATATCAGGACACAGTCCACAAAATGGGGATAGACCCGACACAAATAAGCCACAGTAATCTTTACCTACTAATAAACCACCTATTGCTTCTGGTCGTACGTCATAAAAATTGCCCTAAAATTTGACAAAAATTACCCACCAATGCCACCCGTAAGTGGCAAAAACGATTTGTTTTTCTTAGAGTCTCCAGCCGTCGCGCATGATTCATATAAAAAATCCCTCCACAAGTAACTCTCGCACAAGCAGCCTATTGGCTAGAGTCGTACTCTTCCACTCGGGAGACCTGGGTTCGATCCCGATTTCTTCCTTTTTCTACCTTTTCTCCTTTTATTAATTCCATTCGTCACCCCCTCGCTTCGCTCTTCGCACCTTTTTTTTTTCTGCGCGGCCAACATCAGGTTTTCCCGTCCCGATCTGCTCGTGCTGGTCTTCTCTATATATATATATATATTGAGCAACCTAGGGTTCCTACCTGGCGCAGCACGGATTCTTTCTCTCAGCTGCCGCTGCGGCGCTCCCCCTTCAATATGGTCGGATCGATGCCAATGATCCCATCTAACCACATCAAGTAGCAGTCATGCACCCCCAGGCGGCCCCTTCACCGGAAGCACCCCCAGCCCCCCCTCCAACTCCGTCCTCCTGTCGGCGCCCAAGTACCGCCCGAAATTGCTCCGCCCAAAGCCCGTGACGCACACCGAAATTTGCGGCCGTCTGCCTGTGCTGTGATTTCTGGATATGATGCATTGATGCTAGATGGTGCCATAGTTTGTTTTCTTTACTCTTCATTGTTTTTGGATCATGGTGTGCTCATGTTGATTTGTAGCCCAGTTGATAGTCCGTACGACAGAGGTTAGTTGGTCTAACTATATTTACTAGCTATTTTAATTAATAACGTTATAGAATCTTTGCTGAACTCCCTTTGTGTTGGTTCTTCTTGAAGTGAAGAATTGACGTCTAGACTTGGCATAATTCAGTTCCTGGATGCAAAAATTTACATGTCCTTTTAGTCTGAAAATCATAGTGGGCCTTGGAGCATGATGCAGAAAATTGTAGGTATGCCCTGCACTTCCCATACATGAAGGCAAATGATTTCTTTTTGGATGCCACTATCGTCCGGCACATGGTGTTTATCAGTGAGTAAATGGTACAAAGTTCGAATTATCAGTTTACGTTCGTCCTGGTGGATCGATAGCTTCGTCGCGGTCATCAAGAGAAATATCACCAATGTAGTGGACGGCCAAACCAAGCGGTCGATACAGGAAACCAGCCCCTGCCATTCCCCATTTCTGTATTTGTGTTAGGCCCAGCTCAATGTAGAGGAAGAGGAGGAGGCCAGAAAGAATGAAGCTACAAGGCAGAAGGCTTTTAATCTGAAGGCATGGTTCAGTAAGTTGGACGAGCTGCTGACAAACTATTCTGAATTTCCACTTGAAAAGATGCATCAGATCGTAGAGTATGTTGGCTATGTCTCTCGGTGTGTACTGAACAACTTTTTTCTTATTACATCTTGGTTATTGGCATTGGTGGTGTTCTCTTCTGGTTCAGCAGAAAGTTGTTGAAGTGGAAGATGAAGAGGAACCTATGGAAGAGCTAAAGACAGGATCGAACGTGGTAGAAAGAAGAAAGCAAAGCCTAAATGGTATAATGATGTGAATTCAGATTTCATATGTTATCTTCCCTGCTTCATGAATATGATAGCATGGTTGTCATCCAGATAATGCACGCGCCTTTATTTGTCATATACTACCAATGCACTGTAGTTTGATGTGTAATTTGTATTAACTGCTCAATGGGCATTCCTTGAATAATTAGAGGGAGACTGCTTGATATCTTATTGTTTCAAACAATTCTGATGAAGCGCTCAACCCGCGACTGAGTACTGCCACGCTTAGCCATGCGTCCAGGATGCGGAAGCTGTGACGCTTGCTGGAAAGCTGGTCAAGTAGGCCCCGACTGTGAGTGTTAGCTGATTGATACTGCACATCACACCATTTCCAAGAAACAAGTCAATTTGCAACAATTTCCAATCATTAGTTGGACATTTGTCGACGAAAATAAATGATGCTTTATATATTGAGTTTGTATATACGACCTCACCACTGTTTAGCTGCCTTATGAGATCCAATTTATATTTTTCAGTTTCTACACCAAAGTGCTTCATTTATATGTATTACTGTAGAGACACGGGAAATTGTTGTTGCTCATGCAACCCTAAACTTCAGTTAAATGTTTGTAATTTCACTATCGTTTTTTCTGGATTGTACTACTTTTCAGGTTTCGGTGTTTAAATCTTCAGTACAAAACAGTGTCTGAGAGTATATGCCATTAAGAGGATTATTGCCGCCAATATAAACTTTTTGCTTTGTCCCTCCAAATTTCCAGTTTTCTTCTAGAGTTGAACGTGTTGTTGGTAGTTTGCCTTCATAGAGTCTTCATAGCAACTGTGACAGAATATATTGTTATCAAATCCGTAACTATTTAAAACCACAATAGTAAATTCCACCAAGAGCTCGAGCGAGCAGACTGTCACTGGGCCATATATCCTCATTTTGCTCCATCAAGTTTCATTGGATATTTCTCTCAATTTAACTGAGAAGAAAACAAACATCTACTGAGTATTTCAATTTTCTAAAAGTAATAAAATTAGTGGGAAGCTTAGAAAATTTGCTTTTGTTGTCTTTGTACATTCATGTCATAATGTCACTTTCATCATGGATAATCTCTGTCCATCTTTCCAGTGAAATAATGTGTTTTGAAGTACAAGTGACTAAATCATGGTGATTGTTTTTTGCTTGAGCAATGAGAAGTCACCAAGATCCACATTAGATGTAACAATTTATATTATATGTAGCTTTCTTGCTTATTGATTATATACGAAAATGTAGTTTTCCATGCCAGTCATTTCATTTCTTTACCCGTGCTTTGGCCTATCAATGCTGGGTTCCCAGGTTGATTTGTTTTATTTTATTCTTACAGATGTAGAGTATGATTTCCCTGATGTTTTGTAAACTGGTTTCAAGCACGTTGTGCAGGATTTAGCTATACATTTTGGTGTAAGGTGGGATCACTAACTTGTGTTCTTCGCTGAGCATTGAAAACCTGGGAATTTCTGACTGTGCTAACTTAAACTATGGTATTCATGGAGAACATCCCTGGTAATCTCGGAATCATTACCTGCACAGTAGAACATCAATTATTTGACGATAAAAGTTAGTTCAATTCAGTTATTCCAGTCAGCTAGCTAATGTGGTTCTTGCAAATAGCTGTGACAGCACCATACCACATTTCTTTCATAGTGGGGTTACATCTGAGGGCTGAGGCAACAGATATTTATTCTCTCTCTAGATGTTGTATCAGGAAGAAGCTTACTAACAAGGATCAAAAGAAAACATCAATCACGCCTAATTGTGAAGAAGACTACGCCAATAGAGTTATTTGGGTTGTATAAGAAGAATACCAGCCAGTTCAGGTCGAGGCTAGACAACTGTTGCTTAACTGGGTTCGGGTTAGCTCAGTTTTTCCGACAAGATTTAGTTTTTTCGTCTGGTTTTTATTCTCGAGACATTTTATATAATTATAAATACCAAGCAAGCAGTCCCTTTGATCACAGCGAGACAGTTCACTTAGTAAGCAATGCAATCTAAGGACATATATTTGAGGTTCTAGATAATTTTTGTGGGCCATAGATTGTATGTTGTCAGTGAGATGTGACGAGGTGGGAAATATATGCTTTGCATGGAAATGACATTGCTTTGCACGTGCCACTTATTTTAACACGTGAGCAATCATTTTGTGTAAATAACTAAATATACAGTTCGCCAGTGTTCAAAATTGTAATTAAAATTTCATTCACTGCACAGGGAATCTTTTTTGTGTAAAAAATATAAATTTCGTCAGGCCGATTTATCGCAATAGGGGGTCAGAACTAAAATTATGTCATATCAGCTGTGTTAATTGGTGGGGCAGATTTATCAGTCTGTCAAGTGATTTATCAGGCATCTATTATAAATTGGTCTGGTCCCTCCAGGCAAAAACATCAAAATTTATGGCAAAATTCCTCCACCTCGGTCGCTAAGTATGCTGATACAACACTTGAGCAAGCATCATAATCATGACTCTCGCCAACTACAGCAAACAAACACCTCCCAGAATTTGACTTTACCGATCTATGGTGGCAAGCACGGAGGAGCCGTTTGGCAAGCGAACCAAAGAAGTTGATGTAGAGCTTGCAAGGCAAATACGTTGACAGGGTGGATCGGCGCACGGCGCGGCTGCTCACGTGATGCCAAGCTGGAGGTTGTTTCAAATCCGTCCAGGCTTTGCCCTCATCCACGCCAGCACCGTCTAGATTAATATGGATGTGGTGTCTTTATTGGATTAAAGAAATGTGATATTTTTCTTTTCCCGTTGCAACGCACAGGCATGTTTACTAGTAATACGTTCAAGGGAGTAATACCAGGACAAGAGGCCCACTGCACGGGCTCTCTACTACTAGAGGTGGTATTTGGTTCTCCCGATAACTTCCGAAGTGAAACGTTAACTTTTCACATCGCTCCATTCCGAAGTGATTTTCAAGCACTACTCGGAAGGGCGGCTTTCGCTCGTTTTAACACAATACTGCATTATGCTTTTCTCAAGCTCAAGATGCCCAGTCCATGAGGCGTCATTACAGTTAGCGGAAATACCAACCGTTCCTTACGTACGGAAGAGGATGCGGCGGCTCTAACAGCCGCACACTAGACGGCCTCACCAACCAGAAAACACGGTAGGTCGTCAAGACCACAGACACGGTTAGACGAGTCCGGTGTTCCATCATACATGCATGCGATTGGTTTTTGAACCCTCATAAAACGATACCAGGGGCTTCCCGTGTGTAATCAGGGCCAGCCCGGCTCAACTAAGCCTCTCAGGAATTTTGATAATTCATTCTTCTTTTTGGCACGGTAACTTTCACCTAAGTTCCTTCCTTTTGCAGATGACAATCGTGCTACACCCGTCCAGGACACGGCACAACGGAGACACAGGCACAGACGTGCAGCAGGGACCCTCCAAAAGGTTTCTTTTTAGATTAAGACCCTGCGTAAACCTTTTTTACTGTCTCCTGTTGCTCACATCCTTCGGATACTCCACACAACCGAGAAGGATGCCAGCGTTATTGGCATGTGGCCACGCCAGGATTTTGCATGTACCTGGACACATGGGGTTTCTTATAAAGGGCATTGTTTAGCCCGGTATATGTTATAAAGACCAAACACCTTAGGGAGTGTTCGACGTCGCGAGTTTGGCCCTATATGCATCAGCTTCGAATCATGTCTTTCGTCAAATGTTGGGTTTGCCTGGCTCCCATGTTTTGGTACCTTACGTTTTGTTATATAGGCTAAGGTAGCACTGGGAGAACTACTGCGATTGTTCCCTGGTTCATCCGGATGAGCACCTCAGTAGAGAAAGCCGAAAACTGACTGTCATGATATAGAGAGAGACTGGTCAACCACTCGATGACTAATTGGAATCTTAGGGATTCCTCCGCATTAACGAAGGGCCGTTTCCCAGTCATGTACATACGCGCCCCGTATTCGGTCGAGCGCAGAAGTACCAGGGGCTATATATTAGCCCCACTGTCAAACTCCTATGGCTAAGTGAAAGTGTTAAAGCAATATAGTCCAATTGCCTCGTTCGCTATGCTATCACCTCCTTAACGGACCAAGACGTTGCATCAAATGTGGATATGCATCTTTTGCGAACACCCCCGCATTATATGCGTGGGGGCGGAAGCCTGCGAATGCAAACTTTTAGGTTATATACATATATACATAAACGACCGCACAGGAGGCATCATAGTACTTTCGGGAAAAAGTATAAATACGGCCTTGATGAATTCAGAAAAACATTGTTTGTACAATGGGACTACATGTCACGGGAAAATAATATTCTTCGAGCACTGAGCCTCTATCGAACGAGGCCTTCAAGGACTTCTTCAAAGTAGTGCTCGGCAGCCACTCGGCCTATGGCCGAACCCTGTGCCGCAACAGTGGTGGCCACCATCTCTGCCCAGTATGTTTTGACACGAGCAAGGGCCATCTGCACACTTTCTATGCACACCGATCTCTTTACAGCATCGATGCCTGGCACAGCATCAAGGAATTGTTGCACTAAGCTAAAGTAGCTATTCGGCCTTGGCCCTCCTGGCCATAGGTGATCCACAACGGACCTCGTGGAAAGTCCGGACAACCTATGGAGCTTGGCCCGACCGGTCAATCGCTCATTCAGTAGCAACGGATGGACTGGAGTGTGAAACTGTGACCAGAACAACTTTTCCACTTCTGGACCTTTCTGATCCTTGAAGTACTCGGCTGCATCATCAGCACTTGCAGCCAAATCCATGTACGCGCCCGCAGAACTCCATAGCCGGTCCACAGGAGCATACTTCGGATCTCCGAACTTAGTCCGCAACAGGAAGGGCTTCCCAGACATGATATCTGCAGCTTGATTCAGCTCCTCCTTCGTCGCTCTAATTTTGGAGCGGGCTTCCTTGGCAGCCACCCGGGCCTTCTCCAGGTCCGTCGCCTTCGCCCGGTTTTCTTCTTCAAGAAGCTGGTAACGGTCAGCAGCATCTTTTAACTCTACAGCCATCTTAGCTATTTTTTCCTTGCTCTCGCAATGCGCGGCCTGTTCGGCCCTTAACTCTTCGGCCGCCTTTAAAGCGGCCACATTGCTACTCCTTGCTTGCTCCTTGGCTTGGGCAAGCTCCGCCCGAAGGGTCTCCACGATGGCAGCTCCATCTGCAGTCACAACATATTAAAGATACTGGCATCATGCTGCTCTCATTATGTGACGATCACCAGAAAAATCACTCACCCTGTGCCTCGTCAAGCCGCTTGTTGACAAGCACAATGTCGGCATCTACCGCATCCAGTTGCTGCTTTTATTCGGCAAACCCATCAGTCCGGCTAGCCACCGGAGCTTCAACCACCTGCACATAAAGGCGGTCTGGTTATTACCTGGGACTATGATCCTCTGTTTGCCGTCGTTCTCGACGACAACCAGAGTCTCAGGGGCTACTATTTGCATGGTCATACCTAACATATGCGGTACCTTTAAAGGCATACAATATTTCACGTACCTCGAAGCCTTCCAGCAGACTCATAAAAGCTTCATGCAAACCGCTTTCAGCGGCTGAAATCCTTTCACTTACCATACCCATTAGCATACGATGCGCTTCCGAGACGACAGCTTGCCCCAGAAGACCCTTGTTGTCGCTCTCCTCAGGAGCCGGATACTGGGGATTTCGGGCAGCCAAAGGGTTATCCTCTGGCCCTAGTGGATCCAGAGATACCCTTTGCGACGGCACTTCAAGGTCGTCCGCTTCTTGAGCTGGGGAGTCTGGGGGAGGCATTTCGCTCTCCATCATCTCCGGAAGAAGATCCCCCGAAGATGAATTCTGCCGAGAAGGGCTGCGATCCGGACTACAATTTATAAGCATCGGTTATTGTCCTTGGAAGTAAGGTAGGATATCTTCACTATTAAGTACTTTTTGATTACTTACAGCTCGGTAGAGGGCTGATCCCCGTGCGGACATTGTGCGGCAAGAATACCCTCCGAGGTAGGACCCTCTGGTGGAGATTTCTTCTCCCGTTTGGAAACCTTAGTTTCCGGATCTTCAAAGGTAGTCCTCTTCCTTCCCCGGGGAGAGAGAATGTCAGATTCTTCCCCTTGGTTATCTTCCCTCGCGGAGTCGCTCATTCCCTTGATTGGAATAGGTAGCAATGGAGGCCCGCTTTCGCCCTCTTTATTCCCCCCTTCATCTTCCGTTGAGTGCACTAGACAAGGTGCTGGCTCGAGCATCTTTTCCAGCACCGGATTGTCCAAGCCCTTAGGAAGGGGGGCCGAACACCGGATCATCTTCGCCTTTGTTATCTAGTCCTGGTCAAAGAGAGATTCTTCGGAATGATGTCATGATAAATAAAAGGACAGTGTGTTCGGCCATGGGATTACTTACTTGGGTAGCGGGGCGGTTGCAGCTTAGGCCCACGTCCTCTGTGGTGTCCGGACACTATATTTGGGGTCCGAAGAATGATTTGTACATCTCCTCGTGTGTCATGTCGAGTAAATGCTGAATAGTGCGTGGTCCTTCCGGGTTGAATTCCCACATGAGGAGGGGTCGGCGTTTGCAAAGCTGGACTCGACGAACCAGCATAACTTGCATTGCCATAACCAGACTGAAATCTCCCTCGAAGAGATCTCGGATACAGCTCTGCGGTATTGGCACATCCTTGGCTGGACCCCAGCCCAGCCCCTGCTGATCCATGACATCAGTTCTGGTGGGGGGCCCGAGCGAAAGGTGGGGGCAGCTACCCATTTGGCACTTCGGGGAGCTGTGATGTAAAACCACTCCCGCTGCCACAATCCGGACACCTCTGGAAAGGAACCCTTTGGCCATGGAGTGTCAGCAATTTTGCTTATTAAAGCACCTCCGCACGCTACGTACTGCCCCTCGACCGTCTTCGGCTTCACATCGAAGGTCTTGAGCCACAGGACGAAGTGAGGGGTAATGCAGAGGAAGGCCTCACATACGACAATGAATGACGAGATGTGAAGAAGGGAATCTGGGGCCAGATCATGAAAATCCAGCCCGTAATAAAACATAAGACCCCTAACAAAGGGATCCAGAGCGAGGCCTAGTCCTCAGAGGAAGTGGGAGACGAACACAACGCTCTCGTTTTGTTCGGGAGTAGGGACGACCTGCCCTTGGGCGGGAAGCCTATGCGAAATTTCGGCTGTCAGATATCTGGCCTCCCTCAACTTCTTGATGTCCTCCTCCATGACAGAGGAAGGCATCCACCGGCCTTGAAGGCTGGATCTGGACATGATTGAAGGTCCAAAGCACCTGACCTGAGCTTTGGGTGTTGGAACTCGAGGCGGGGGAAGGATTTGATTGAGCGCGAGAGGGAAAAAAGAAAAAGCCTTGTCACCTTTATAAAGAGGGTGAATATCAGGCGTCCTCCTCATGGCCGTTTGAGACTTACCTACGATCTAGGAGTCATACCAATAGGCACGGTTGGGTTTGCCCACGTTTGTATTGATGAGAATCCCGTGATAAGGGGAACACGATCTCTGCTTTGACGAGACGTGTCAAGGAAACCGCCTCGCATTATGTGCGGGGCTGGTTAAAGAAAAACAGTTCAAATGATGACCGGGCCATGGCGTGATGTCATGCTATCAAAACGTGCCAGCAGATTAGATTTGTGGAAATATTATTCTCTCTACGGTGGTATGTGGGACCTATTTTGCAGGGTCGGACACTATCCTTATATTCAAACTCTTCCGTGGTGTATTCGGAGGAGGAACCTGCCTTGCAACGCTGAAGACAACACTGTGCGCCGGACTCATCGTCATTGAAGCCTGGTTCAGGGGTTACTGAGGGAGTCCTGGATTAGAGGGTCTCCGGACAGCCGGACTATATCCTTTGGCCGGACTGTTGGATTATGAAGATACAAGATTGAAGACTTCATCCCGTGTCCGTATGGGACTCTACTTGGCGTGGAAGGCAAGCTAGGCAATATGGATATGGATATCTCCTTCTTTGTAACCAACCTTGTGTAACCCTAGCCCCCTCCGGTGTCTATATAAACCAGAGGGTTTTAGTCCGTAGGACAACAGACAATCATACCATAGGCTAGCTTCTAGGGTTTAGCCTCTCTGATCTCGTTGTAGACCAACTCTTGTAATATTCATATCATCAAGAACAATCAAGAAGGACGTAGGGTATTACCTCCATCAAGAGGGCCCGAACCTGGGTAAACATCGTGTCCCCTGCCTCCTGTTACCATCCGCCTTAGACGCACAGTTTGGGACCCCCTACCCGAGATCCGCCGGTTTTGACACCCACAACTCCCCACGATCATAGGTAATGATGGTTTTTCCTTGCATGCAGCAAGGACTCGTCAAATCAGGCAGTTGCCGAGGCAACATTGGGAATCGGATATGCCCACAGTCCAATCAATCGCCACGTGTCGACCAAGGCCGCATGCTATTGGGGCCCACGGCACTCCACGCTTCCCTCTGACTTCACCTTGAAGCCAAGCCCGAGTGCGCCTTGGGCCCAGGGGCTACTGTCAATGTTCTGGGAACAGGGCTCCCCAGACTTGCCTGCCTGTGGCCCATGGCATGGCTGTGCGAGCAGGCCCGTACAACCCATCTTCACCAGCAAGAACTCAAGACCCTCGCGAGGTGGACGACACAAGATCTTCTCGGGAGTGGCCTCACCGGGCTGGCTCGCGAGGGGCAGACAGATCGAGACCAGGCAAACCTAGCGAGGTTCCAATGACGTGAGCCATGATGATCGAGACCAGGCGGGCGCCAGCGTGCACAGTGTCCGTGTTTCTGCTTTGGTGCTAAGGAGGCAAGCGCAGACGCAGAGTACCGAGGCGTCAAGCAAAGGTTTCCATATCGGTGCAACGAGTACCAGACCAGCAGGACGGCAAGATGGAGGTCACCATGGAGCCCAAGGCGGCGTCACCACCAGAGCCTTTGGCAGGCGAAGACTACTTTTGTCAGGATAAGCTGTACTAGTTGTCCCCTTTCGAATTGGCCGTTGTTGGCTCCCTTACCGCTCAATATTTGGGGAGAGGACCAGGGCCTCTATAAATAGGACTAGCCACCACATTAGAGGGAGAGATCCATCCGGACATCCACAAGTTCACCAAGCACAAGAACACCTCTCCTCAGGAGGCTGTTCTTCCCCTTGTACTATTCATCCTCGGCCCAAGAGGCAATCCACCACCACCACACTAGAGTAGGGTATTACACCACAACGGTGGCCCGAACCAGTATAAATCTTGTGTCCCTTGTGTTGAGAGTTCGTCAAGCTTGCCTTTGAGATCATGGCAAGATTGAGGGCGTGAGTTGGTAGGGGGTGATCTTTGCACGCACCCCAGTGTTCGAACCTTAAGGGTTTTGCCGGAACCCGAAATCCGACAGAAGACCGCGAGACGAGCACCACCAAGACGGAGCTACGGCTCCAACAACTACTTCGGCATCTTCGCCAAGTGCTATCAAGGCATCTTCACCTTTGGACGTACGCCATCGTCACCTACTTCCCATGAGTTTGCCTACATCGACATCTTCAACTACAAGGAGACCACCTACGAGCGAGGGCGACACTTCCATCTTCGGAAGCCCCCCAAGGAAGATGGCCGAGCATGGTACATTCCCTTCGATCATGGAGACGAGCTACGAGGTTCCACATCATATGGGCCTCCTACAACAAGACGGTGACAAGAAGGTCAAGCTAGGGCCATCCCCTTCGACCATGGTGACGAGCACGAACCTCTTCAACAACATGAAGACGACGCCCATATTGGACTCATACTCTGAGTCAAGCTACGAGACCGCACATGAGACCTTATCTTTGGTCTTAGAGGAGAGTGATGATGTGCCATCGGCCTTCATCCACGGCTACAACTACGACATGATTGAGCATGGAGATATTTGCACCAACATCTCTCCAACACCCACGTATGATGAGATGCCCCCATTGCCATGTGAGGAGAGCCACCACCACATGAGTGACATGAGTGACTCCACCTTATATGACATTGAGTGCATTTCCTATGAGAGGATGAGTGTGAGCACCACTACCCCCACACATGAGAGCATGCCACATATCCTATGTGAGGTTGAGAGCCATTTGAGTGACTCCACCTACCATATGAGTGAGAGCATCCAAGAGGAAGTGAGTGAGCCACAACACTTAGTGAGTGAGGTAGTTGACACGGCATGTGAGCCACTATGATTTCTAATGACTTAACCTCTACTCTGAGTGTGTTTTCTTATTGGGTGCTAGGTCTCCTACATGACGACACACCTATCCTTGACGAGTCCATACCTCCAATGACGACGATGGCCATGGTGGACGATGATGCACCCCCACATGGTTCCATGAAGATGAAGATGACCATGACTCGGTCTTCGACACCTCACCTACAACACATGAGCGATGCTCCAAACGTAACATAGGTGACGACGCTTCTCTTGTCCCACTAATGGACTATCTCAGCAATGATTGCTTGCATGATGTTGATCCACCTATTCCCATGCTTCATGCTAGTGCGAATTCTTCATGTCATGACTTACCTATTTATGATGAATATGATGATGAGCATGTTGACTTCCCTAGTTATGATGCTATGCTCCATAGGACACCATGTGAAAATTCTATTGGTCACATCATGTTTGACAATCCATTGAACTTGTCATATGATATGAGTGAGATCTCCCATATTGCATCATTTCAATCTCAACATAGTAACGATGCATGCCCCATTACAATAAATCCCATTTGCACCTATGGCATAGATGACGAGATGATGGTCATTGGCTTTTGTTTTTCATGTGATGATATTGACATGCTTCCTTTACATGATTTGTGCAATTCATCTACTATGCCATGCCATGATCACAATGTTCCAAATATGCATTGTTTTGGATGTTGTCAAAATCCTCCGTGTGATGTTTCCACTAATGATCATGAGGAGACCCCCATAGTTTCCTCATACATATTAGGAGATTTTGATGCATTCCATACTTTGCATGATTCTCATAATTGCTTGCACCATATGCATTCCACGCATAACAATGCTCTAGATATTTCCCATGATGCATTACATAATTTGAGTCTCCATTATGCTATACATAACAACAAACCAATCATGATGGATGACATGTTTCTATATCACACATCTCATTTATTTGAGCATTGGCTATTTTGTGCTAACCAACACTTGCATGTGCGCATCATGATGGATGATGTGTACATATACCACGCACACATAATTTTCCCTTTGTCTTTGTTTTGTGTAGGTACTCACGTATACTCATCAACCTCTCAATCCCAAGAGTTGACGAAATGAACCCTTGAGAGCAACGACGATTTGGGATCCCGTGGACTATCCTTACCACTGTTCCTTTTGCGCAAGGACTATGCGCATCTCTTCTACTTGGTTCTCACACGGCTATGGGCTATACACTACTTGTTCATTTATGCCCATTGTACCATGTTCACTTTGCATGTTATGCCTATTTCTATGTCCATGCAATTGTGACCCTTGCTTGCAGTTACCCATCATGCATCATTATACTCCGATGTGTATTTGCATGCTTGGTGGAGATCCTTGTTGCTATTGCCATGTTTATAATGTGCCTCATGCTATTGTTGATTCTTGTGTTGGGAGAGTCATGATGTCCCATTGCTAATTACATAGGACTTCTTGCCAATACTATGATGATACATTTCTCATATCTTGCTCTCATGCCTTTGATATGTCATGTGCATTATCCATGACCACTATTCGCACACATGACATGCTTGCCATGATTACCTCTAGTATGTTGCATCTTCGCACTACTAGCTTGCACCACTTGATCACTATGATTGCTTGCTTTGTCCCATCACCCATGTTCCACTCTTACTTTCTTTCTTGGGTTGATGAGATATATGTTAATGCCTCTCAGATGATATATCTTGTTCATTGTCGCTTGCCTCCAATTGTTGCATCTATGCTTATTGCTCTTGGAGACTTGGACATATCACTTGTGATGCATGCTTGTTTGATTGAGCCTATTGTATTTGGTTGTTCTCGCATCATATGCCTCCATACTATGACATGCTCCCTTGTCCTTTCTTATGATGAGCATGATGCACACACTTGTTGGATATCTTACCACACGAATGATAGGTTTTGCACTACCGCTAACCTCATTTGTTTTTCCGAGTGTTTGTCATGTTCTTTCGTTTTGAAGGATTCACAAGGTGGTACCATCTCGAGACAACTTTGTCATGTGAAGGCGTACACGATGCGTGACACCAACATTTTTGACATTCTCATAAAGGTGAACTCCTTCCCTTTGA
>NC_041382.1:554110716-554125828 GCF_002162155.2 Triticum dicoccoides
CATTGTTGTCTCCTTGTTGTTGTCTACGTGATACATCTCGCGAATGGAGGAGCGACATGGGAGATTGGCTCTATGGACCTTCACATTGAGGAGCGCTCGGACTTATTGGATGCACCTTCAAACATCCACTCATGCCACGACATCGAGCATTGGTACACCAACACCTCCATATTTGTTGATTGTGCTCACACATGTCATGCTCGATGGACATATCATATACATGACAAATTTGCATATTATGCATGGATCGACTCACATTATGATTGCCTTGTTGCACCTTGTATTCCCATGTCATCCATGATATACGAGCTTGTGCATTTCCTTAGCAAATTTGTTGTGATCTTCCTTGATGGCATATTTATACATCATCATCAAATTTCCCACCATCAATTGCATGATAGCATAATCATATTGAGCATCCATTGCCATATTCATGATATTGATAAACCGTCTCACTATGACATCATTTTGCACCGTGGTTGCACTGATCATATTCACAATACATTTGTGTGCACAATGAATGCTTTACATATCATTTCACATCTTTTGGATAAGCGTCATGTGTCTTGCCACGCACAATCTTGCCAAACGGACTCATACTTACTTGAAGGACACTTTGTGTCCGCTAACCATTGTATTTCCGAGTGTCGGTGGTGTTTGCTCTTTTTGTATGTCTATCACACCGGAGACACCTTGGAGTACTTTGATTGCGCAATGCCTTCAACTCCGTCATGTTCATCCCCATGTACAGTCCGACTACTCTCCAAGCCCCAAAAGGACATGTGACGAGGCATCGAACATACGCCATTGGACACAAGGTGAACTCGCTCCTCTCTGAACTTTCACTTTCCACATGTGAGACATGGCTACTACCTCCAACGTGTGTGCTATGCATGATCAGGTACTTAGAGGAAAGCCACAGAGCCAGCACATCCAACGAACGAGCTAGTGAGGATGCCAAGTACAAGGACCAAGAGAAGAAGCTGACTGAAGTCTTCAGCCACCGGACGACCGGGCAACGCCGGATATCAGACGCCTGGTCACTCATCCAGCAAGAAGGGCCAGCCAACGGAAACTACATCGACCGGACGTCCGACAAGTACTGGACGTCCGACACACTCCAACGACCGGATGTATGACCGTCTTCGGAAATCCGGCACCACCTCAACCGAGCCGAAACACCGGACGTGCTACAAGTACCGGACGACCAGACCCTCGTGAGCCACCGGACGTCCGGTACCCATCGGACGACCGGCGCTTGTCTGTGCACAGAGTATCGGTCCGAGGCCCATGTATCCCCCACTTACCCCTTCGTGGCACTGGACTATATATACTCCTCCACCTCCTCCAAGTTAGGGGTAGCGTTGTGTTAGCTCATATGTGAGATAGAGCTTCGCTCATCCATACGGATCTACTGCACGAGAGAGACCGCGACCCCTCTTCGGAGAAGATCCACCTTGGATCCAAGACCCCTCACGAGATGATCCCCTCATGGATTCAAGACCTCCTTACGGAGAAGAATCGATTACCTCTTGTATCGTCCTTTGTTAACTTTGGATCTTGTATCTCCTCTCGTGTTCTGTGGATCTAGCACATGTGTGACTTAATCTTGTTGGTTTGAGTGTTCCTCTTTGTGCCCCTTTGTGATTTCTCCTCGTGTTTTCCCCTCTGTTCATCATGGGATCCACTCCTTTCATGAAAGATCGGCCGTATAGGGTTCCACCCTACATAAAAAGGTTGTCGCCGCTCTGCCTGTCTTCGACGAGCGTGGGCTCATGTCGCCTGCGCCCACAAACACTCCGGTGGCGACAACTCCGGTGGTCGTGTCTTCCGGTGAGTCTCGCAAGGAGGGAGAGGAGGAAGAAGGGGGAGGGGGAGCACGACTCGGAGGCGACCCGCGAAGGGGCGGGGGAGACCTCCCCCTTGCGCAAGGCCGACATCCTTCGCACCCTGCATGATGACGATGATGAGGCCAATGCCCCCTTGGAAAGGGAGGATCTGCACACTACAGGGGGCTCCTCGAGGTCCAAGGTTAGTCCCCGGAGGAAATCACCGGTCGGTATTCCGATGAAAGGAAGGCCAGTGCTGGTTTCCCAAGACGACGCCCCTGTTCTGTCGCTGCCTGAAGCTGCTTCCATCTTGCCTGCTGCCCCCTCTTCTGCGCCTAGAGCCCTTGCTCTAGCGCCTCTGGCCGGGAGGCTCTCAGGCTTCAAGCTCAGGAAGCAGAGGTTCTACACCGCGGTGGACCAGTAAGTATCCTTGTCTTGCCTTGTTCCTGCTTCTGCTGCTGATTCTTGACGCCTTCTGTTGCTTAACTAGGCCGACACCCACGGTGAAGAGGAGGAAGGAGGACATGGTGGTACTGCTCGGGACCAAATTACCCCCAACGGCCACTCCCTCCTCCACAGGGAAGGACAGTGGTGGTGCTCGCGCTCCCCCGGCCCGATCGTCCTCATGAAACTTGGGGAGCGTCCTTAGGAGGAGGCACACCCCATGGCCCCGCTGGAGCCAAAGGCGTCGGCATACGGCTCGGCTGCTGAGGTCCCCAAAGCACAGGAGCCCTCAGCCTCCCAAGACATCGTGACGATGTTGCCTCTTCCTTCCTCCACCGCTCCGCTGACCTCGGATCCTTCCGCCTCCCCGACATCCTGGAGCGCGCTCTTTCTGCACTGACCTTGCTGCGGGGGGATCTTCAAGGCACCGACCGTCACTTGGCAGCCGGGTGCCTGGAGCTGATCTCTGGTTAGCTCCATTCCGACGTGGCCGTCCGGGCGGCGCTGAGCCAGGCTGTTGTGGACTCCTAGAAGGACAAGCAGGCCGTCACCCAAGCTACGGCTGCCCGCGAGGCAGCGCTGAAGGATGTCGGAGCCGCCCAAGATCGCTGCCAGTTGCTGGAGGCCGAAATGAAGACCATGCGCAGTGAGCGTGCGGACGAAGCACGGGGCCGCAGGGTGGAGGAGGATAAGATGAAGGCCCAGGAGGACGCCATCAGGGGTCGCGACACCGAGCTAAGGCAGATGGCGGAGGCGCAGGTTGCGGAGTGCAGCCGGTTGGAGAACCTGGAGTAGAAGGTGGAGGCAGAAAAGGCCGAGCAAGAGGCCAAGGCACATGTCCTTGCAGAAGACCGCATGGCCTTCAAGTTCCTTGAGGAGAGGTCTCGCGCGGCGCTGTGTTCACTCTATGAGAAGGGCTTGGAGGAGCCGCTGGCCACCGACGACGAGGGCCCCACCCAGCTGCTTCCTTATCTGGTCGGGGCGCTTGAGGAAGTCGCGAGCGGTATCGGCCCCTTGGCAGAGGCAGAAGCCCGCATCCTTTCCTCATCCGCGCAAACGCGCGTCTTTAGCCACCTCCATCTTCGCGATCCTGCCGCCCACCTCGACGAGCTGCTAGACCCTGTGGACACCAAGCACTGCGTAGCTGCTGACGAAGCCGTTAAGGGTCAGGTGGAGGCCCTGCTGAAGAGGTTCCGCGCCTTCGATCTCGCGCCCTCAACTAGCGGTGCTGCTGATCCTGCAACTCC
This sequence comes from Triticum dicoccoides, assembly GCF_002162155.2. Lineage (NCBI taxonomy): Eukaryota > Viridiplantae > Streptophyta > Magnoliopsida > Poales > Poaceae > Triticum > Triticum dicoccoides. The sequence continues at coordinate 554,114,237 of NC_041382.1, forward strand.
GACGGGTGGTGTAGGTGAGGGCAACACCGCTATGGGAGAAGCATCCCTTCGGGCGACGGCGGCGTCCGGGGATGACGCGATGACCTGTTGGCGGCTCCTTTCCTTCTTAGCTCCTGCGATATGCACCATGCCTTGTGGAGGCGTTTAAACTTGTGTTCGGTATCGGAAGAACAATATGTCTTGTAATATTTGCTTGAGATTTTGCGATTTCCTTCCCATTTTCATTATGTTCTATGTCAGCAGGGTCCGACCCCGCGCATACCTCAGCCGCTGTTGGGTCATCCGGATCACCAGGACGAGACAAAGGGGTGAGGGGCTACGTGGCCAGTTAGGCTCCTGAGTCGCGATGCTCAGGAGTCCCCCTTGACGCGCAAACAGCTTATAGAAAAGGAGATGCAGGAGTAGGCCTAGTGCTCTACGTCGGCACCCCACGCATACCTCAGCCACCATTGGACCGTCCGGATCACCAGGACGGACCAAGGAGTGAGGGGCTACGTGGCCAGTTAGACTCCTGAGTCGCGATGCTCAGGAGTCCCCCTTGATGTTCAAATGACCTATAGAAAGGAGATGCGGGAGTAGGCCTAGTGTTCTACGTCGGCAGGGCCCGACCCAGCGCATACTTTAGCCGCCATTGGATCGTCCGGATCACCAGGACGGGCCAGGAGTGAGGGGCTACATGGCCAGTTAGGCTCTTGAGTAGCGATGCTCAGGAGTCCCCCTTGACGCTCAAACGACCTTCATACCATGGCTCTGCTTGGGAGGGCGCGTGACAACCAGGTCCGAGGGACCTGGCAGGGTGGCGTATGCTCGGGCATGACCAAAGCACAGCCCCCGTGCCCAGCCCCTCGCGTGACTCTCCCGAGGGGAGGTGTTGCGATGAGGCCAGACATTGAGCTCGGAGGCTCCCTGAGGTTGATATTGAAGGAAATATGCCCTAGAGGCAATAATAAAGTTATTATTTATTTCCTTATTTCATGATAAATGTTTATTATTCATGCTAGAATTGTATTAACCGGAAACATAATACATGTGTAAATACATAGACAAACATAGTGTCTACTTAACTATCTCGTTAATCAAAGATGGTTAAGTTTCCTTACCATAGACATGAGTTGTCATTTGATTAACAGGATCACATCATTAGGAGAATGATGTGATTAACTTCACCCATTCCGTTAGCTTAGCACTTGATCATTTAGTATGTTGCTATTGCTTTCTTCATGACTTATACATGTTCCTATGACTATGAGATTATGCAACTCCTATTTACCGGAGGAACACTTTGTGTTCTACGAAACATCACAACGTAACTGGGTGATTATAAAGGTGCTCTACAAGTGTCTCCGAAGGTACTTGTTGAGTTGGCATATTTCGAGATTAGGATTTGTTACTCTGATTGTCGGAGAGGTATCTCTGGGCCCTCTCGGTAATGCACATCACTATAAGCCTTGCAAGCAATGCAACTAATGAGTTAGTTGCGGGATAGTGCATTACGAAACGAGTAAAGTGACTTGCCGGTAACGAGATTGAAGTAGGTATTGGGATACCGACGATCAAATCTCGGGCAAGTAACATACCGATGACAAAGATAACAATGTATAGTGTTATGTGGTTTGACCGATAAAGATCTTCGTAGAATATCTAGGAACCAATATGAGCATCCAGGTTCAGCTATTGGTTATTGATCGGAGACATGTCTCGGTCATTTCTACATAGTTCTTGAACCCGTAGGGTCTGCACGCTTAAAGTTTATGTGATTTGATGTACCGAAGGTAGTTTGGAGTCCCGGATGAGATCGGGGACATGACGAGGAGTCTCGAAATGGTCGAGATGTAAAGATCGATATATTGGACGACTATATTCGGACATCGGAAAGGTTCCGAGTGATTCGGGTATTTTTCGAAGTACCGGGGGTGTTACGGGAATACGGGAGTACATATGGGCCTTAGTGGGCTTTAAGGGAAAAAGAGGAGAAGCCACGAGGGTAGGCCGCGCGCCCCCCATGGGCCTAGTACGAATTGTACTAGGGGAGGGTATGCACCCCCTCTTTCCTTCTCCTCCCCCTCTCCTTCCTTTCCCCTCCTAGTAGGACTAGGAAAGGAGGAATCCTACTCCTACTAGGAGGAGGATTCCTCCCTCCTTTGGCGCGCCTAGAGAGGCCGGCCGGCCTCCCCTTACTCCTTTATATACGGGGCAGGGGGGCACCCCAAGACAAACAAGTTGATTGTTCCAAGCCGTGTGTGGTGCCCCCCTCCACCATAATCCACATCGATCATATCGTAGTGGTGCTTAGGCGACGCCCTGCGTCAGTAGCAACATCATCATCGTCAACACGCCGTCGTGCTGATAGAACTCTCTCGTGAAGCTCTGCTGCATCAGAGTTCATGGGACGTCATCGAGCTGAACGTGTGCTGAACTCGGAGGTGCCGTGCGTTCGGTACTTGGATCGGTCGGGTCATGAAGACGTTTGACTACATCAACCGCGTTCTCATAACGCTTCCGCTTATGGTCTATGAGGGTACATGGCTGATACTCTTCCCTCTCGTTGCTATGCATCACCATGATCTTGCGTGTGCGTAGGAAATTTTTGAAATTACTACGTTCCCCAACAGTGGCATCCGAGCAAGTTTTATACGTAGATGTTATATGCATGAGTAGAACACAAGTGAGTTGTGGGCGATACAAGTCATACTGCTTACCAGCATGTCATACTTTGGTTCGGCGGTATTGTTGGATGAAGAGGCCCAGACCGACATTACGCGTACGCTTACGCGAGACTGGTTCTACCGACGTGCTCCGCACACACGTGGTTGGCGGGTGTCAGTTTCTCCAACTTTAGTTGAACCAGGTGTGGCTACGCACGGTCATTGTGGTTTTGATGCGTAGGTAAGAACGGTTCTTGCTCAGCCCATAGCAGCCACGTAAAACTTGCAACAACAAAGTAGAGGACGTCTAACTTGTTTTTGCAGGGCGTGTTGTGATGTGATATGGTCAAGACGTGATGAGATATAAGTTGTTGTATGAGATGATCATGTTCTGTTATCGGCAACTGGCAGAAGCCTTATGGTTGTCTCTTTATTGCATAAGATGCAAGCTTCAAATAATTGCTTCACTTTATCGCTATGCGATAGCAATAGTTGCAAGAGAAATAGTTGGCGAGACAACCATGTGACGACACATTGATAGAGATCAAGATGATGGAGATCATGGTGTCATGCCGGTAACAATAAAGATCGTGACAGTACTTTGGAGATGGAGATCAAAAGCACAAGATGATGATGGCCATATCATGTCACATATTTTGATTGCATGTGATGTTTATCTTTTATTCATCTTATTTTGCTTAGTTCGACGGTAGCATTATAAGATGATCTCTCCTTAAATTTGAAGATAAAAGTGTTCTCCCTGAGTATGCACCATTGCCAAAGTTCATCGTGCCGAGACACCACGTGATGATCGGGTGTGATAAGCTCTACGTCCATCTACAATGGGTGCAAGCCAGTTTTGCACACGCGGAATACTCAGGTTAAACTTGACGAGACTAGCATATGCAGATATGGCCTTGGAACACTGAGATCGAAAGGTCGAGCTTGAATCATATAGTAGATATGATCAACATTATGATGTTCACCATTGAAAACTACTCCATCTCACGTGATGATCGGCTATGGTTTAGTTGGTATGGATCACGTGATCACTTAGAAGATTAGAGGGATGTCTATCTAAGTGGGAGTTCTTAAGTAATATGATTAATTGAACTTTAATTTATTATGAACTTAGTCCTGGTAGTATTAGCATATCTATGTTGTAGATCAATAGCTCTCGTTTAGCTCCTCTGTTTTATTTTTGATATGTTCCTAGAGAAAACTAAGTTGAAAGATGTTAGTAGCAATGATGCAGATTAGATCCGTGATCTGAGGATTATCCTCAATGCTGCATAGAAGAATTATGTCCTTGATGCACCGCTAGGTGACAGACCTATTGCAGGAGCAGATGCAGACGTTATGAACGTTTGGCTAGCTCAATATGATGACTACTTGATAGTTTAGTGCACCATGCTTGACATCTTAGAATCGGGACTTCAAAGACGTTTTTGAACGTCATGGATCATATGAGATGTTCCAGGAATTGAAGTTAATGTTTCAAGCAAATACCCAAGTTGAGAGATATGAAGTCTCCAACAAGTTCTATAGCTAAAAGATGGAGGAGAATTGCTTAAGCAGTGAGCGTGTGCTCAGGTTGTCTGGGTACTACAATCGCTTGAATCAAGTGGGAGTTAATCTTCCAGATAAAATAGTGATTAACAGAATTCTCTAGTCACCATCACCAAGTTAGTAGAACTTCATGATGAACTATAGTATCCAAGGGGTGACGTAAATGATTCCCGAGCTTTTCATGATGATGAAATCGATGAAGGTAGAAATCAAGAAAGAGCATCAAGTGTTGATGATTAACAAGACCACTATTTTCAAGAAAAGGGCAAAGGGAAAGAAAGGGAATTTCAAGAAGAACGGCAAGAAAGTTGCTGCTCAAGTGAAGAAGCCCAAGTCTGGACCTAAGCTTGGGACTAAGTGCTTCTACTGCAAAGGGACTGGTCACTGGAAGTGGAACTGCCCCAAGTATTTGGCGGATAAGGATGGCAAAGTGAACAATGCTATATTTGATATACATGTTATTGATATGTACTTTACTAGTGTTTATAGCAACCCCTCGGTATTTGATACTGGTTCAGTTGCTAAGAGTAGTAACTCGAAACGAGAGTTGCAGAATGAACAGAGACTAGTTAAGGGTGAAGTGACGATGTGTGTTGGAAGTGGTTCCAAGATTGATATGATCATCATCGCACACTCCCTATACTTTCGCGATTAGTGTTAAACCTAAATAAATGTTATTTGGTGTTTGCGTTGAGCATGAATATGATTTGATCATGTTTATTGGAATACGGTTATTCATTTAAGTTAAAGAATAATTGTTGTTCTGTTTACATGAATAAAACCTTCTATGGTCATACACCCAATGAAAATGGTTCATTGGATCTTGATCGTAGTGATACACATATTCATAATATTGAAGCCAAAAGATGTAAAGTTAATAATGATAGTGCAACTTATTTGTGGCACTGCCGTTTAGGTCATATTGGTGTAAAGCGCATGAAGAAACTCCATGCTGATGGGCTTTTGGAATCACTTGATTATGAATCATTTTGATGCTTGCGAACCATGCCTCATGGGCAAGATGACTAAGACTCCGTTCTCCGAAACAATGGAGCGAGCCACTAACTTATTGGAAATAATACATACCGATGTATGCGGCCCAATGAGTGTTGAGACTCACGACGGGTATCATTGTTTTCTGACCTTCATAGATGATTTGAGCAGATATGTGTATATCTACTTGATGAAACATAAGTCTGAAACATTTGAAAAGTTCATATAATTTTAGAGTGAAGTGGAAAATCATCGTAACAAGAAAACAAAGTTTCTACGATCTAATCGTGGAGGAGAATATTTGAGTTACGAGTTTGGTCTTCATTTGAAACAATGTGAAATAGTTTCGCAACTCACGCCACATGGAACACCATAGCGCAATGGTGTGTCCGAACATCATAACCGTACTTTATTAGATATGGTACAATCTATGATGCCTCTTACCGATTTACCACTATCATTTTGGGGTTATGCATTAGAGACAACTGCATTCACGTTATATAGGGCACCATCTAAATCCATTGAGACGACACCTTATGAACTGTGTTTTGGCAAGAAACCCAAGTTGTCATTTCCTAAAGTTTGGGGTTGCGATGCTTATGTGAAAAAATTTCATCCTGATAAGCTCAAACCCAAATCGAAGAAATGTGTCTTCATAGGATACCCAAAGGAGACTATTGGGTACACCTTCTATCACAGATCCGAAGGCAAGACATTTGTTGCTAAGAATGGATCCTTTCTAGAGAAGGAGTTTCTCTCGAAAGAAGTGAGTGGGAGGAAAGTAGAACTTGATGAGGTAATTGTACCTTCTCCCGAATTGGAAACTAGTTCATCACAGAAATTTGTTCTAGTGATGCCTACACCAATTAGTGAGGAAGTTAATGATGATGATCATGAAACTTCAGATCAAGTTACTACCGAACCTCGTAGGTCAACCAGAGTACGTTCCGCACCAGAGTGGTACGGTAATCCTGTTCTGGAGGTCATGTTACTTGACCATGACAAACCTGCGAACTATGAAGGAAGCGATGATGAGCCCAGATTCCGTGAAATGGTTTGAGGCCATGAAATCTAAGATAGGATCCATGTATGAGAACGAAGTGTGGGCTTTGGTTGACTTGCCCAATGATCGGTGAGGGAGTCCTGGATTAAGGGGTCTCCGAACAGCCGGAATATATCCTTTGGCCGGACTGTTGGACTATGAAGATACAAGATTGAAGACTTTGTCTCGTGTCCGGATGGGACTCTACTTGGCATGGAAGGCAAGCTAGGCAGTACGGATATGGATATCTCCTCCTTTGTAACCGACCTTGTGTAACCCTAGCCCGCTCCGGTGTCTATATAAACCGGAGGGTTTAGTCCGTAGGACAACATACAATCATACCATAGGCTAGCTTCTAGGGTTTAGCATCTCTGATCTCGTGGTAGATCTACTCTTGTACTACCCATATCATCAATATTAATCGAGAAGGACGTAGGGTTTTGCCTCCATCAAGAGGGCCCGAGTCTGGGTAAAACATCGTGTTCCCTACCTCCTGCTACCATCCGGCCTAGACGCACAGTTCGGGACCCCCTACCCGAGATCCGCCGGTTTTGACACTGACATTGGTGCTTTCATTGAGAGTTCCGCTGTGCCGTCGTCATCAGGAAGGATGCCTCATCCCGTCTTTAAAGACGACACTGTTGCTAAGGAAGCTTTGGCTATCGGCCAAACTCTCCGGCTAGGTGGTTTTCTTATGACCGCCTGTTCGGCCGCTGCGCCGACAATGACTTCTCGGGTCATCAAAGGCAATCTTCACGTCAACTCGGAACTCGCCGAGCAGTTAGATCCAATGGAGCTTTCTTCCCTAAACGAGCTCTTTGATCGCATCGCCGCCCTGGGATTCGCTACAGACTACGATCAGATTGGGCCTAAACCCGATCTGAGAGAGATCAACTCTCCCCAGGTCACCCATCATATTGAAGTGGTGGAGGAACAATGCGGCGACCTTTCCTCTATCCCGAGGACCAAATATGTTCGGATTCCAGAGGTCTTCGAGCCGGATGCCCATTCGCGGGAGGACATCATCCAATCCCTGAACTTAGAGTCAGGCAGCGGGCCAGGATTATCGGGTCACACCCCAGAACCGGAACTTTCAAAATAGGAAATTCCTCGGCCCCTGGATCCCAGATCAGGTGAGGGTTCGGATCCAATTCCACCCACCCACCCAAACATAAGCGGTCTTTCCCACATTAGGCAAGAGCCCCAGGAAACAGTACATCACTATTGGGCCAGATTCCTCCTTGCGATGAACAAGGTTAAGGACTGTCGCGAGGAAGACGCAATCCTATTTTTCTGCAATAATTGCACGGACAAGGGAATCCTTAACGCCATAAGTCGCCATGAGATAACACGCTTCGCTGACTTGGTGTCCATAGTACAAAAATACTGTGCGATGGAAAGTGCCTGGAAAACCGAAGTAAAATTTTGGGATAGTCCGGCCATGAATATAAACCCAGTCTGAAATAAAAGGGTGCATTATGACAATACACCTGGGTTAACTACCAAAAAGCAAAAACCCTCTACGAGGCAAGGAACCGTACTGGAGGGATGGCTCAACGGACCCTGCAAAATTCATAGTACAACGGATACAATACCAACACACAGGCTTAGAGCATGTTGGATACTCCGGCAGGTGGCAAAAAGTGGTGAGGATCTACTTCTCGCAAATACCACAGAGCACCATCCCGTGGACAACAATACGGTGTTAACAGTGTTCGAGACTTTTGCGTCAAATAATAGGCGCAAGCGAACGCTCCGCAGCATAGCTGAAATCTGCCACGTAGCAGCAACAAATCCTTGGAGTGACACGGCTATTACCTTCAATGCCAGTGATGAACCCAAATTCCGAATAGCCCAAGCACCAGCCGCACTGGTCCTCAGTCCAATCGTGGACGGCTTTCGACTCACCAAGGTACTCATGGACGGCGGCAGCGGATTAAACCTCATCTATGAGGAAACTCTTCAAAAGATGGAAATAGACTGGAGCCGCATTGAGCAAAGTAGCACAACCTTTAGAGGAATCATCCCCAGTCGGGAAGCACGCTGTGCTAGAAAAATCACACTAGATGTGGTATTCGGCACGCCGGATAATTACAGGTCCGAAGAAATTACATTCCAAGTGGCCCCGTTCAGCAGTGGTTATCACGCTCTTTTAGGACGGGAGGCATTCACAATCTTCCAAGACGTATCACATTATGGGTACATGAAGCTCAAAATGCCTGGGCCCAACGGAATCATCACTCTCGCCAGCGATCCAGACACAGCACTCCGCGCCGAAAACAAAACAGCCACATTGGCCCTCGAGGCATTATTCGAAGCCCTCTCGGGCGAGGAATTAACTACGCTACGCTCCACAGTGGACAGGGACGACGTGATACTCGACAAGAGATCCAAGTCCACCTCTTTTAAACTAGCGGATGAAATAGTCAAATTCCAAGTCCAACCAACGAACCCTACAAAAACAACCTCCATCGGGGCACAGCTAAGCCCCGCTGTGGACGCTGCACTATGGGAGTTCCTGCGCGAGAACTGGGACATATTGGCCTGGCATCCCTCAGACATGCCAGGAATCCCCCGCAGGCTGGCCGAGCATAGCCTCAATATCCTAAAGGGATTCAAGCCGGTCAAGCAAGCTCTTCGGCGTTTCTCTGAACCTAAGAGACAGGCCATGGGAGGGGAACTAACCAAGTTATTGGAGGCCGGATTTATCAAAGAAATAAAACACCCGGACTGGCTAGCAAACCTGGTGATGGTACCAAAGAAGGACAAATCTTGGCTCCTTTGTGTCGACTTCAAAGACCTCAATAGAGCTTGCCCAAAGGATCCCTTCCCCCTCCCACGCATCGATCAAATCATTGATGCTACTGCAGGACACGAGTCATTGTGTTTCCTCGATGCATACTCCGGTTACCACCAAATCAAGATGGCGGAGTCCGACCAAGACGCAACGGCATTCATCACACCATATGGTCCCTTTTGTTTTAACACAATGCCTTTTGGGCTCAAAAACGCCAGCGCAACATATCAGCGCATGATTCAAACATGTCTGGAGAAACAAATCGGCAAAACAGTAGAGGCATATGTAGACGATGTGGTCGTCAAAACCAAACACGTCGACTCTTTGATAGACGACTTGAGGCTCACATTCGACAACCTCCGAACATACGACATCAAGCTCAATCCGGAAAAATGCGTTTTTGGCATACCAGCCAGAAAGCTCCTGGGATTCATTGTCTGCAGTAGAGGTATTGAAGCTAATCCGGCCAAAATCCGAGCATTGTCACAGTTGGCTACCCCAACAGACCTCAAACAAATCCAGAAGCTAACTGGATACGTGGCGGCTCTAAGCCGCTTTATCTCCCGCTTGGGAGAAAAGGCTTTACCCCTTTATCGCCTCCTTCAGCGCACTGAACACTTCGAGTCGACGGACGCGGCCACAGCCGGATTGGAAGAAATAAAGGCCATTCTGGCAACCAACCCGATCCTGGCCGCACCAAACATCGGCGAACCAATGATGTTGTATATTGCAGCAACTCATCAAGTTGTAAGCGCGGTGCTCATTGTCGAACGGGAAGCGGACGGACACAAATTCCCTCTTCAAAAGCCGGTATACTATGTATCCACTGTCCTCACTCCATGCAAATCACGCTACCTGCATTACCAAAAAATAGCATATGCGGTATTCATGGCATCACGGAAACTGCGACACTACTTTCAAGAGTGTTCGATTACAGTAGCCTCGGAAGTGCCACTTAATGATATTATCAACAAGCACGACGCTACGGGTCGGATTGCCAAATGGGCCATTGAGCTCCTCCCATTCGACATAACATACGAACCTCGCTGAGCCATTAAATCGCAAGTACTGGCCGACTTCGTCGCCGAATGGACGGAGGCCGAACTCCCTAAAGAGTATGGCGCATACTCCAATTGGATCATGCACTTCAGCGGTTCTAAAATGCTGGACGGTCTAGGGGCTCGCGTCGTCCTAACATCCCCAACCAGAGATACCGTTCGGTACATACTGCAAATATTGTATACAGATTCCAACAATGCAGCCGAATATGAAGCTCTGTTGCATGGTCTTCGGATGGCAGTCTCCATGGGCATTCAACGCCTGGAGGTGCGTGGGGATTCAAAACTCACAATATCCCAAATAAACGGAGATTTTGACGCCAAGGATCCAAAAATGGTGGCCTATCAAAATATCATCCTCAAAATGTCAGCTCGGTTCAAGGGACTCGAATTTCACCAAGTGGCTCGGGAAAACAACCAAGCGGCGGATATCCTCGCCCGCATCGGCGCAAAACACGATGCGGTCTCTCCCAACATATTTCTGGAAAGGCTCTTCAAGCCATCCGTAGCATGGGAAGGGGACACCGGTAACAACAGTCTGGACCCGGCCAAAATACCCGATATCGAACACTCTGACACAATCGGAGGCTCCGCCACCGAAATAACACCTTCAGCCCATGAAATAATGGCCATTATTGCCCCATGGACAGAACCATTCCTGGCCTACCTAACTAGACAGAAACTTCCAGAGGACCAAAATGAGGCACGCTGCATAGTACGGCGATCCAAGGCCTACAGTGTAACACCCCGGATGTAACTTTCCCAATTTGTACTCCAACTCTAGCCGTTTCTGGCGTTAAGTTATTTTATTTCCTCGGGTTCGGGTTTTGTCTCCGTGTGTTGTTGTCATTGTCATGCATCTCATATCATGTCATCATGTGCATTGCATTTGCATACGTGTTCATCTCATGCATTCGAGCATTTTCCCCGTTGTCCGTTTTGCGTTCCGGCGCTTCGTTCTCTTCCGGTGGCCATTTCTAGTTTTCTTTCATGTGTGGGGATTAAACATTTCCGGATTGGACCGAGACTTGCCAAGCGGCCTTGGTTTACTACCTGTAGACCGCCTGTCAAGTTTCATACCATTTGGACTTCGTTGGATACTCCAACGGTTAACCGAGGGACCAAAAAGGCCTCGTGTGTGTTGCAGCCCGACACCCCTACAATTTGGCCCAAAACCCACCAAACTCTTCTCCATGTCCTAGAGCGTTCGATCACGATCGCGTGGCTGAAAACCACACCTCATTTGGACGCTCCTAGCTCCCTCTATGCCTATATATACACCCCCATTCCAAATTCCGGATCCCCCTCGTCCCTAACCCTAAAATCCCAAATCCGCCGCCGCCGGACACGTCCGCTGCTCCCCGCCGCCGCCACGTGGCGCCTCCCCATACGCCAGCCGCCTCCCTTCACGCGCCGGCCCGCCGAGCCCAGGTAGGGCCCCCGTGGCCCATCGGCGCGCGCCGCCGCACCGCTGCTCCCCGCCGCCGA
>NC_041382.1:554126346-554128622 GCF_002162155.2 Triticum dicoccoides
CGCGTCGCCGGAGCCGCCCGCACCGCCCGTCGTCCGCTGCCGCCTCGGCCGCCGACCGCTGTCGCCCCGCCCGCCGTCCGCCGCTCACCGGAGCTCCGGTCGGATCCGATCTGGTCGGGTGGACCAGATCCACCAGCTCAGCCATCCAAACGACCCCGCCTCGCCCGGATCTCCTCGTCCCGGTTCCCGCGGGGTATAATTTTTCTAAGTCCCAGAATTCCTGATCCAAGTTGCCATGTTCGCGGCTCCGTAGCTTTGCATCCGTAACTCCGATTCATGCATATAGCATATCAATATGTTCATCTCAGAGAGTACATCATTTCTTTCCATTGCATCATTTTCATTTGAGCTCATCTTGATGCCCGAAATGCTGTTAGAAGAGGGCTACATGAGTTAATTGTCAGATCTGCTACTCCGTTTAGCACTTTTGTCATTTTTACCATGATTAATGTGTGCATGATATGCCCGTCAGTTCTTCATATGTTCTGTTTAGGGTTTTGTCATCTATCCAGAGATGCAACCCATGTATTTTTAGGAGGTGTGTAGTGACTTGTGCAAGCTTGCAAAGTGGTGCACTTGCTAATTCTGTTTTCCGGGACTTAGAGATTTCACTAAGTCCTGGGATTGTTTATCTCACGATGCCATATGTTCGTGTTGTTTCCTAGTGATCCGTGCCTCTTTGGAGGATGATCAGTAAGGGAGTTTTGTTAATATTGTAGTGGTCTATCCATCCATGTCTTTGTTTGCAATTATGGAGCACCCTAGCTTGAGTCAATCGAGCTCTACTTTTGCTTCGTTGTGAATCTGGACAGATCGTCAACTTGTTTGCGATTTTGCCGATGTTATTGTAGTTGATCCGTGCATGCTATGCCATTGTTCTTGCCATGTCTAGCTTGTATTTTGTGCCTTCTTTATGGGTGTATGCTTGCCTTGCCATTACTTGCACCGTAGTGAGTGCATTGAGCTCGTAAACATGCCTTCGTGAGTTATGTTTCAGCATGTCCCAGTTTTTCACTAAGTCTGAAACTGATTATGTTTTTGCTATGTTCGTGTGCTTGTTAGTATATTTTCTGATCCCTTTTGGCTCAAGGTCACTAAGGGACTTTTGTTAAGCTTGGTGAGTAGCTCCATGCCATGCTTTACTTTGCCATGTTCAAGTCCTGTAGCATGTTGTTTTGTTGCTCCGAAGTGGGCTATATGATCTGAAATTCCAGACAAGTGTTAATTTCACTAAGTCTGAGATCTGTTTTCCATTTGCGTTTTTGCCATGCTTGTTTGAACCTCCTAATGGATGAGTTGGCCATAGATCAATGCTAGACTTTTGTTAAGCATCTTGTGTTCATCCCTGCCATGTATTTTGTTGTCATGTTTGGTGGCTGTAGCATGTTCATTTTGTTGCATTTAGATGACTACTTGCTGTAATTCACAGACCGTTGTCATATTTGAATCGCTTGCCATTTCCAAACCGTAACTCCGATTCCGGCGTTCTTTTTATCGTTTTCAAGCGATTTCATCTCATCTTTCCAGTGGCACCCTTGGATTTCCAAGTTGAGGCCAGGTTCATGCATTTCCTATCATATCTTGCATTTTGCATCCCGCATCGCATCCTGCATAGCATATCATCATTGCATCATATCGCTTGATCCTTGCACGTGGTTGATTGTGTCCTTGTTGCTTGTTTGTCTTGTTTGGGTAGAGCCGGGAGACGAGTTCGCTAACGAGGAGCCCGTTGAGTTTGCTTTTGAGGATCCAGTCAACTCTGACAACTATGCAGGCAAGATGATCATACCCCGAAATCACTACTATCTTTGCTATGCTAGTTTGCTCGCTCTTTTGCTATGCCATTGCTATGATGCCTACCACTTGCTTGCAAGCCTCCCAAATTGCCATGTCAAACCTCTAACCCACCTTTGTCCTAGAAACCGTTGATTGGCTATGTTACCGCTTTGCTCAGCCCCCTCTTATAGTGTTGCTAGTTGCAGGTGAAGATTGGAGGCCGTTTCTTGTTGGAACATTTATTTACTTGTTGGGATATCATTATATTGCCATCTTATCTTAATACATCTATATACTTGGTAAAGGGTGGAAGGCTCGGCCTCTTGCCTAGTGTTTTGTTCCACTCTTGCCGCCCTAGTTTCCGTCATATCGGTGTTATGTTCCCGGATTTTATGTTCCTTACGCGGTTGGGTTATAATGGGAACCCCTTGATATTTCGCCTTGATTAAAGCTTTCCAGCAATGCCCAACATTGGTCTTACCATTTGCCACCTAGCGTTT